>NC_136482.1:198796606-199016606 GCF_053919585.1 Euprymna scolopes
GCTGCATCGGAAAGGCCAGTTAAAAATACATAATATACTTTGTTATTTTCTTTAATTTAATCCCTTTTTTAGAATTTATTAGACAAAATTTAACTTTTATTTTACCGTGCCAATAAATATGATCATTACTGTATCTGTGTGTCTGTGTGTGTACATTTCCCTACGAATAACACTGTCAATTTTAAGTCTACAGACTCGAAATTTGATATACAGAGTATTGAGATTTGGGAACATCCATGTGATCGGTTTTTGGTCAGAAATTTGGTGATTAAGGGGTCAAAGTTCAACTATTTGACCTTTGAGAACTCTACCAAACTCCTTCGACAATTTTTGGTCTAAACACTTGAAATTTTAGATATAGGTTCCTTGGACATGGATCTAACTTAGTAACTTGACTTGAGCCCAAAACAATAAGTTTTAAGGGGTCATAATAGGGGTCAAATTTAAAAAAAATTGACCACTTTTTTTTTTTTTTTTGCTCAACATACATCTCCAAATACCCGGGTAATGCCGGGCACCCATGCTAGTATATCTATAAAAGTGAACGTGTCTGTCTGTTTGTCTGTCTCTCTGTCTGTCTGTGTACATTTCCCTACCCAATAACTCTGTCAATTTTTAGTTTACAGACTCGAAATTTGATATACGGGGTACTGAGATTTGGGAAAATCTATGTGATCGGTTTTCGGCCGGAAATTTAGTTGTTAAGGGGTTAAAGTTCAATGATTTGACCTTTGAGAACTCTACCAAACTCCAACAATTTGGGGTCGAAACACTTGAAATTTTAGATATAGGTTCCTTGGACATAGATCTAACTTAATAACTTGATTTGAGCCCAAAACAATAAATGTTAAGGGGTCATAATAGGGGTCAAAATTAAAAAAAAAAATTAACCTCTGCTGTCTCTACCAAATTACTCAGACAATTTCTGGTCTAAACATTTGAAATTTTACATAAAGGGTATTCAGAGATAGGGCAAGCTTTTTAATCGAAAATTTGAGCAACCAATATATAAATGTATGTATGTATGTTTGCATGTCTGCCTAAAACTTTCGACAGAGGCGACGAATTTTCACGTCAGTATCGTTTTGAAGATTGACCCTTCAGACGACAAATACCGAAAAATTGGCTAAAAGCATTAATTTCTTCACCCTCAACTGGATACTTTTCTACAGGGTGGGGGTCGCTTTTTTTCATCAATATTTTCGAAAGTCATCCCTCTTTTCGATTGTCTAGCCTTAATTTAAACCTACGTCATTTCCAGTTTGACGGTGGTCGTAACAGCAAAGACGTCACGTTTTTTTCTCGTTCTTTTCCTCCTTTGCAGTACAGGTTCGAGCCTGCCTTCCTACTAACACTTTTTTATTTTTTGCTCAACACACACCTCGAAACACACGGGCAACGCCGGGCACCCATGCTAGTAAATAATAATAATAAAGTTATATAATAAATAAATAAGAATAAATGTTATATAATAAATATTTAATAATAAATAAGTTATATAATAAATAAATAATAATAAATAATTTATATAAAAAAATAATAACAAATAAGTTATACAAAACTAAATAATAATAAATAAGTTTATGATAAATATTTAATTACAGAGAAGTTATATAAAATATAAACAATAATAATAAAGTTATATAATAAATAAATAAATAAATAATAATAAAGTTATATAAAGAATAAATAATTATAAATAAGTTATATAATAAATATTTAATAACAAATAAGTTATATAAAAAATAAACAATAATAAATAAGTTATATAATAAATAAATAATAATAAATTAGTTATATAATAAATAATAACAAATAAGTTATATAAAAATAAATAAGCTATCTCTTCTCTATATAAATAAAATGAACTCATTTTTCCCCGTCTGATTTTGACCTTAATAGGATTAAAAATCAAGATATTTCATGCAAATATAATATGCACAAACAGCAGAACAATATCTGAGGTGTGTTATAGGCTTATTATTTCTCAAATTCCTCGATAATCTTAGATTTCTATACTTTTTCTGCTGAGAAGTCACGGCTAAAATCGGTTAAGATCAATGGAAGTGGTAAAATATTTTCTCTCTAATAAATTCCTCCTCCCCCTGCCACCACTTAACACCGTTTGGGGATCGTTCACAAGGAACAGTTGAGAAGAGAATACCGGTTTGGCTTCGTAGTTTTTTCATGTGAAGTTATTTAAAATCACTAAACTAAGCTGCAGTACTCTGTGGCATAGTGGTTAGCGTGCTGGACAATTCACATTATATTTTCACGTTCGCGCCGACCTACCGTAGTCGTTTTTTTTTTTTTTTTTCCTAAACAACTGGAATGGACTTTTCTTGGTGGCCGAACTGTTAACGTTGCAGATGTTTTTTTGTTTTTGTTTTTTTTTCACACTTTATTTTCCTACTTTTACTCATGACTCCGGGTTTGATCCTTCCTACTTACCTACCATAACATTTTTTAAAACTCATCCCCCCCCACCCGTCCCGGAAACAAACACTCGGGCAACGCCGGGTACCCCCGCTAGTATAAAAATATTTAATAACAAATAAGTTATATAAAATAAATAATAATAAATAAGTTATATAATAAATAATAAAAAATAAGTTATATAATAAATTATTAATAAAAAATAGGTTATATATAAAATAAATAAAAATAACTAAGTTATATAATAAATAAATTATAATAAATAAGTTATATGGCATGCAAAACCAACCAAATTGGTTTCGAAATCTAGACGATGCCCTTTTCTCTTCTCTGCAACCTCTTTCCTACAGAAGAGACGTTGTGAGTCTGTCTCTGGTCTGTCGTTATTTTATGACATGTGCTCAAATGAACTTCAACCTATGTTTTCCCTTTGCCAAACTTTTACAACCACTCACCTCGCTCAACTAGCTACAACCACTATATACGATTTTCCTTACTCTCTAACTTTTCCTAAATCTAAACACAGATTCCATGAACAAAGCTTCTTTCCCAGAACTGCCTGCCTGTGGAACACTGTTCTGCTGGTCTGCTTCTCAGTTGAATACAACATGTTAGACTTAAAATCTAACATAAACAGGTTCTTATTGTGCCGGACCCATAAATAATCAAATGTTACTCAGTTCACATCATTAACAAATTACTACACTAGCACCTTACATTCATTAAGCCTTATCCTCGAGTTGCCTTTGGGGCTTGATGAGTGGTGACTCCCAAGTAAAAAAAAGTTCTTCATAAGAGCAAATTGTAAAGTCTACACTGTATTTCATTTTGTGTTTAATGTCAAAAATATTGCGTATCGCATTGAATGTCATATGATTACAACAAAGCTTGTATTGAATTTTTAATTCACGCGAATGACATGAATTTTTAATTCACACGAATGACATGAATTTTTGATTCACGCGAATGACATGAATTTTTGATTCACGCGAATGACATGAATTTTTAATTCACACGAACGACATTGCAAAAGTAAAGCCTCCTATTTTTTAGTCCACCATAATGAATCAGAAAAGATTTCAAATTGTATTGTTATGCATTTATGACCTAAAAGTTTCATTTCTCTGTTGTAGATATTGACGGTATGAAACTCTAAGAAAGCAGCCACTCTCATGGAAGTGTGTCGTTGATCTCGCAAGAATTTAAAGTTTAGGATTATGGACAAGGGAAGGCAACTTTGCCCAAAGAAGTAAAGAGTTACTCCCCTTTGCATTCTACTTTTGTATCGTCCTAACATCAACGTTTTAACTTTTGAGTGAAGTTTTTTAGTTACAAAAAGTAGGAGGCTTTACTTTTGGCACATCATATAAAAGCATAAGTGTGACAGTTCAGTGATGATTAAGCACTGTTAGAAAATTTTGAAATCTAAAATATGACGGTTAAGAGACCAAAGTGCAGATTCAATTTATACTTAACACTAGAAACATTCGAAAAGTAATCCCTCCTATTGTTCATTCCACCCGAATGGATCAAAGAGGATTGCAAATTGCATTGTTATGATGATTGAACTTATGCATTGACGTTATGAGACTCTAAGAAAGCAACCGCTGTCATAGAAGTACATCAGCAGAGCTGCGTCATTCATTGAATTCCTTTATGCAGAAAAAAAAAATGGAACCAATCAACATTCACCGGTGCCTGTTGTATGTTTACGATGCCGATGCATTTGACGTTAGCACAGTTAGGAGATGGGTTTGTCAATTTCAGAGTAATGACAAAGCGTGCTATACATCTTATAAAATGACTGATCAAATTTTATGATTTCAGGTTCAAATGAACAGCTACAGCAGGAATTGGAATACACTCTACTAAAGCCTGATGTTCACAGCTGGTGAATTTAAAAAATGCAATCTGGATGTGAGGACACTTTAGAAGAACGATATGCAATAAAATTCTGTTTTAAACTTGGAAAAATGGCACAGAAACATGAAATGTTTCAGATTGCTTTTGGATCATCTTGCATGAATCGAGCATCAGTTTTTGAGTGGCATAAGAGATTCAAGGAAGGTAGGGAGTCTCTGAGGGATAATGAGAGGTGTGGGAGGAGTAATGAAGTCAGAACACCAAAGTTGATTGACCAAATAACACTGTATAGACATACGACAGTCCTTATGAAATTCTTGTGTACAGTTTGATGTCAGTGTGGGAACTGTACACACAAGGACTGAAAATGTGGAAGATTTCCGTGAATGCACCAGTCCACAACTTCATCCTTGTCACAAACTATTTGACCAAGATGGACATCAAGACAGTTCCTCACCCTCCCTATAGTTCAGACCTTGCTCCCTGTGACTTTTGGTTATTCCCTAAACTCAAGGAAAACCTAGAGGCTGTCGTTATAAGACAATTGAGAAGATGAAAAAAGCTGTGATGCGGGTCATTGCATTGACATATGAACACAAGAGGACTTCCATGGGTCTTCCAGAAATTGTTGGCTTGGTACAACACGTGTATTACAGCCGGAGGAGATTACTTTGAAGGAGACTACACATACGAAAAAAGTCTGGAAATTTATTGAAGGCACCGTGTATAATAATATTTAGGTTTTTTTTTTACTCACAATAAACTTATGTCGCGATTCTATTCTATTTCTTATAGTTTCCAGAGTAACTTCCCCTCCAATGGTCTTTTGCATTCCGGAATAGGAGAATAACCTCGTTAATTCTATTCTTTGTATTACAGCTTATTTTTATGTGTGCGTGTGTGTATTCCAGAATAAGCGAATAGGTGATTAATTCTTGTGTATTCTCATTTATAGAGTAACCTCCCCTTACTCCTTATTGTGACGTTTGCATGTATTCCGGAATAAGCGAATAGCTGGTTAATTCATATGTATTCCTATTTCTAAAGTAATCTCCCAAACTTCGTCTTTGTTTGTGGTTTTGCATGCATTCCAGAATAAACAAATAGCGTCCCTATTCTTAGAGTAACCTCCCTTACTTCGTCTTTGTTTTGTGGTTTGAATGTATTCCGGAATAAGCGATATTAATGATTGTGTATTTCAATTTCTAGAGTAACCTCCCCCTTATGTGTGTGTGTGCGCATTCCGGAATAAGCGAATACATTCCGACCTATGCGCTTGACCTACATACGGGTTGTTTATGAAATTGACGTGGCTTTAGTTGGTCATCGTCTCTCAGACAAGTCGATCGTCAACATCTTTTTTCCTTCAGTTTCATCCAAAAATTATTTTTTAACGAAAACAAAACTTTGAAAGAAATAAATAATTCTAAAACTCCAAAGAAATCAGTTTTTATAACAAGAATTAAAAAGCAAAACTCATCACACGTTACAGATTGTTATTTTTGTTTTTAAAAATAGCAAAACAACATTTGAGTTGACCGACCAAAACGGAGACGAGAGAAAACAAACAAAAGTCCATTTTTTTTTTTTTGTGATAATTTAAAAAAAAAAATCTATTTTTATTCACAATTTAATTTAATAATTATTTCCCGGTTTGCCATATTATTGGTTGATATAACAATTTTTTTGTTGAATAATCCAACAACAAAACGTAAGTAATTTTTTTATATATATATATTGTTTTATTTTTAAGACTTGTCACAAAATATTTTGATTTTTTTTTTTTGTGTTGACAACTTTTTTTCTGTAATTATTTTAAAAATAATCCAATTTTTCAGGATTTTTTAAAACTTTTTCATGAATCAGAAAAATAGACGACTTGAAATCCGCAGCAAACAGTGTCTGATAAAAAAAAATGATAATAATAGGTAAGCAATCACCTTTAAAAGGACTTTTAAAGGTTTCCATGTATGCTGAAAACGAATATCGCATTTAAATTTTCCGCAGGATAATAGTTTTTCGAACATCAAGCAATGTAATTCCTTTGTTATAAGTGGTGTTTATTTTCGTACGCGCAAGCGCGCATATTTTATTTTTCTAAAAAAAAGAAAAAAGAAATCAAATGTTACATAAAATAATATTTTTTTATAATACTGACACAACTGCCGACTTCGAGTCGCCTATTCTGCTTCACCGTTTTTATTTTTATTTGATGAGAAATATATTGCATTTCTTAATGTCATTTATTTTAGGGTACTTATGTTGAGAGAAGGTGCCGTGCTGAAATAACGTTATTTAGAAAGACATTCTTAACATGGGGAGGATGTTTTTTTTGTAATTATTATGTACTTTCATCTAACAAATTTAATGAACAAAAGATCCGGTAAAACTCGAATTTTACATTATAAGGTAAAGAAAAATAGCCCGGTGCCTTTTCTGCACAAGCACCTGTTTTAGACCTAAATTTAGATTGGCCTAACAAGTATTTTTTTATTCAGAAAATATTATTTATGAAAAAATACATAACATGTGCAAAATAAAACGTTTAATTATGGCAGCACAACTTTTGGTATTTTATTTTAAATCGACGATTAATAAACGTCAAAAAATGTTTTTGTTAGAAAATAAACAACATGGCGACACTTAATGCTAAACTCAATACAAAAACATTTAAAATATTCAGTTTTTCTTTTCACGATTTGGCAGCAACCGTAAAGAAAAATGGGAGATATTTTACTCATGGTGATTGTAAAAATATTAAAATCTCCACAAAAAAAAAAAAAAAAAAACTGCTCCAATTTTTTTTTCTTTTTTTAACCCTAAATTTGATTTGACATATGCACTTTTGTTACCGTGCTGAAATATTATTTAGAAAGCCATTCTTAACATGGGGAGGGGGTGTTTTCTAATTATTCTCTATTTTCACTTAACAATTTAATTAAAAAATATCGCAAAACTTGAAAAAAAAAAAAAAAAAATAGCGCCGTAATAAAAATGCATAAGTACCAATTTTATTCGGTTCAAATTCTGTAGAAGCAGCCTTATTTTAAAATTGAAATCCAGAGTTTAGAACTTTACAATGTTGGTTTTCTTCAAGATCAGCACCCCTCGGCCCTCCTGTGGTCTTGCAGGTTGGATGAAAAAAAATTCCTTCCACTTTTTTATTTAATGTTTTATTTAAAAAAAAAAAAAAAAAAATTCGTTTCATGAAAATATTTGGTAAATTTTTCCGACGTGCTCCAGCGTATTATAAACACCCCAACGGCCCAACACCTCCCCATGTTAAGAACGGCTTTCGGAATAAACCTCCTCCAATCTCGAAAGTCGTTCGTTCGGTGCAAATGCAGAGAGTGATCCTGATCCGCGCTATTTTTTTTTAAATCGTATTTCCACGTTTAATTAAAGTTTTTTTTTTTTTTTTTTTTTTATTCAATTGTAAGGTTGAAGTACAGAATAATAGGTACAAAACATCCACCCCTCCCCATGTTAAGAATGGCTTTTTAAATAATACCGTTATTATTTCAGCACGGATCAATAAGTGCACTAGTACCAGTCGCTCTTAACATGGCAGGTTGGGGGTGTTTATGCTACGCTGGGCCCCAGGGGGGCACGTCGCAAAAAATACCAAATATTTTGGTGCTTCTTAAAATAAGAGTCGATAGATCGATTTTTTAAAACATGTTTTAAACAAAAAAACAATACTTAATTGTCATGTCGAAAATAGTGATATATTAAAAAATTACAAATAGAAATTATTCGGGTTTGTATGACAATCCACAAAGGTACGAAAAAGTTGTCAACAAAAACAAATATATAACAAATAAATGTTACCAAAGGCAAGATGTTACCTAACTGAATCATTTTTTAGTGTTTTTGTAGTGTTTATGTAGAAAAGTAACTTATCTTGCCTTTGGTAACTTTTTTTTTTTTTTTACAACTTTTTCGTACCTCTGTGGATTATAAGACAACCCCCAAATTTTATTTTTTTTTATTATTGAAAGAATCTTTTTTTTTAATTTTTTATTTTTTTAAATCTTTTTAAAACAAAACATTTTCTTTTTAATTCATAAATAACTAAATGTCAATTCGTTGTTTTTTAATAAAATTACCAAACAAGATCTCGTATTGTTCTTTGTCTCTGTCGAACTTTTGGCGCGGTTATTTATTTATTTATTTTGTTATAAGAGCGACATTCAATAATGTCGAATTTCACGCAGTAATGAACATATCCAAAAATTATGAAAAACGACGAGATAGAAAAATTAATTTGTGCTTATGCATTTATTGGATGGCGAGTGTTTTTGTAACTATTCTGTACTTTCACCTAACAACTTCATAAACAAAAAAGATATCGTAAAACTTGAATTTATTATATATATATATATATATATATATATATATACACACACACACACACATACAAAACACATTTATTTAAACATGTGTGTCATTTTATTTAATATATTTTTGGAGGGGGGTCGACTTAGCAGAATAAAACACAGTTTAAATAAATTCATGATTTAAATGTGTGATTATAAAACAAATATTTTCAGTTGCGTGCACTTATGTTACCGAACTAGCGGGTGTATTGTAACTATTCTGTACTTTCACCTAACAATATTGTAAAACTTGAAAATACTATTTTAAAAATCGCACGGTAGCATAAGTGCATAAGCACCGCTTTATTTTACATATTTCTTTTCCAAAGGACCGTTTGAATAAATTGATTTAAATTTAAAATGTTGTGTAATTATTTCTAAAAAAAAATAAGTAAAAAATAATGAGCCACGTAGATAGAAAAGTTTTTTTTTTTGACACTTTTGTTCGTTTGGTGACTTCTTTGCGATATATCAATTCAATTCAAATAACCCAAAAGGAACAAGAAGTGAGTTAATTTTTTTTCAACAGAAAACATTTTAAATTTGAATGCACTCAATTAAAGAAAGAACCAGCATTAAAATTATTCAAACGAACAATTTATCAACAGAAAAAAAAAAAAAAAAAAAAAACACGTATTTAGTTAATTTACATTATAAAATTCTGCAATTTGCAATGAAATGTTGGTGTCGGCCTCTGTGCGTGCGACACTTGTTGTCGCTACATGCACTTATGTTACCGTGCTCTTTTATAAAATAGTATTTTCAAGTTAAATTCAAGTTTTATAGTATCTTATTGTTTATTAAATTGTTAGGTGAAAGTACAGAATAGTTACAATGCAGCTAGTTCGGTAACATAAATGCACGCAACTGAAAATAATCTTTTTTTTATAATTACACATTTAAATCATGAATTTCAAACTATCCTTTATCTCACTGAGTCAATATCCCCGTTCTAAAAAAACATATAATAAAATGATTATATATAAATTCCAGTTTTACGATATCTTTTTTGTTTATGAATTTGTTAGGTGAAAGTACAGAATAGTTGCAATACACCCGCCAGCCTGGTAACATAAGTGCACAAGTACCAATAAAGTGATTTTTAATATCGTATTCAGCTAAATCCATAACAAGCGGTACTTGAATAAATGGTTTATTTTATTGACGCTACACCGTAATCACGTGATTAAAATTTTAGCAGACGAAAACTTTGCAAAATTCCGTTTGTTGTTTTTAATAAAAATTACTAAACAAGAACTCGTGTTCTTTGTTTATCCAACTTTTGGCGCGTTTTTTTTTTTTTTTTTTTTTTTTTTTTTTATAAGAGCGAAATTCAATAACGTCGAATTTCACGCAGTAATAATGAACATATCAAAAAATCATGAAAGACGATGAGGTAGAAAAATTAATTTGTGCTTATGCATTTATTGAACCGCGCTATTTTAAAAATTTTACGATATCTTTTTTGAACAGATTGAATAGATTTGTATTTCAGTGACACCCCCCTCCTCCTAGATCGGGGATATCTAAAAATGCATAAAATCTGACCCACCGTTTCATCGGTGTCATACCAAATTGATTTTCTCTAAAAAACGGTTTTCACAGTGTTTCGGACAACAGACCGCAATCATAAAAATGGATAATACAATATATTTGTATACTTTTTTTATTTTTTTTATTTTTTTAATTTACAAAAGATAAAAGCAATAAATAAGAAATTTAATTTTTTTATGTATATATATATATATATTTATTTTTCAATGAACTAAAAAAAAATTCTTTTACAAATAAATCCTTTTTTTCTTCTTCAATGACTTTTTATTTAGATATTTTTTCCAATGAACTAAAACCCGGATATAAGAGACTTCGTCGCCCGTCCCTACAGCGCTCTTATTATCCTGTACATTAACACAGGCTTTAATTTGAAACCAAAGAAAATCTCTTATATTTGGGTTTCTTATATCCGGGTTACACCGTATTTCGGAAATACAAAAATAAAATTATTTAAAAAAATTAGTTTTTAAATTCCTTCTCCACAAAAAACTTCTTTTAAATAAGTCAAGAACAGTTCATTGCTTGTCCCACACTGACACCTAAGCTTGCGCTTGGTGCGCACTGCGCATCCCTTCACCCCTTCAGTTGTTTGGATGTGAATAGCTGGGTTTTCTGGATCAACAAAATTCTCTATGTACAATTATTTGCTGTTCATGTTCACCAGCTGCTATGTTTTCGATGCCACAGTATGCGCCCATTTATTTGACATGATTTTGTTTCCCAACAAAATCCATTTTTTGGATTAAAAGTAGAAGTGTATTGGCACTTCGGTCAGTCAGGTACTTCACCCATCAAGCAGGACCCATTGTTTCTTTGAACACCACAGAAGAAAACCCAATGGCCTTCCTTCCAGTGACCTCTGATATTTTATGTGGTAATATTTGGTTTTATCTATTTCCACTTTGATTTGGTTTCCTGAATCATCTTTTCCACCTATGGATGGTGGATTATTCCTTTCAAGCCATTGTCTGCATACTTCCCCCCCCCCCCAAAAAAAAATTACACCAATCTACAATGTTCGGCCATATATATATATATATATATATATATATATATATATATATATATATATATATCGTATGATATCTACTTGAGGGCATCATTTGCCCACATATATGTTAGAAGAACAAACTTCTTTAATGGTAAATAGCTTCCAGCATCATGCACTCTGTGATATATTGTCTTTTCGACAACACCACCGATAACCATCTATACGTTTTTTTTTTTTTTTTTTTTTTAAACTCGCTCAATATGTTACCGTGACGTCGGCTGACATATATTTGGTGGGTTTATAACAGTATTCCGTATAGTTTTTTTTTTTTTTTTTTTTTTTTTAACTCATTTTCACAAACTTACCGTGTCCAAGAGAGAAAGTAACTTATCTTGCCTTTGATAACATTTATTTGTTATATATTTGTTTTTTGACAACTTTTTTTAATCTGTGTGTAGTAAAACAAACCCCATTTTCAATAATCACGTAAATATAAACAACCCCAAACTTCTGTTTACACTAAGTGATAACTGGTGTCGACCCAACGTGCCCCCTTTTTTTTTTCATAACAGGGTTCGAGGCTATTTGTGCAACTAAACGGCAAATCTGCCAAACTTTTTCATTTTATGAAAAGTATTTTATCTGATTATTAATGAATGAGATGAAAACTATTTTATGAAAAATATTTCCTGTCATTTAAAATGTCTATGTATTCATGCGTCTTGTGAAAGTTCACGTGACTACTCATTTAAATAAGGCCCGCTCACTCACGTGTAGCGTTAATGATTACAGTGATATGGCACAAAATAGTGCAAGGGTCCAGGGGTTAATACTATGCAAACGGTAAATTTGCGGCGGGTTTGAATATCAAATTCGTTGTCAGTGACCCCGAAAACCATTTAATGAACCAAACTTTATTGGTTGGTGTTCTGTTGTAGTTAAAGTAAAAATTTACTTAAAGTCTGCGTAAGAAAATATAATTTTAATAAACCAATTTTTGGCGCTTCTACAGAATTGGGACGAGATTTTGTAGACGATAAATGGGGTTTTCAGATTAAAAAAAACAAAAAAACAATGGTTTCAACTGATTTTTTTGTCAATTCTAATAAATTACATTAGTAGCTTCCAAATTATGCAGTCGAAATCACCTGAATATTACTGAATTATTAAAAAAAACTAATTATGTTAGCAGGTGAAAAATTGCCGCCATTTTGTTTAAATCAAAATGGAAAATTACTCTTCTGTGTATTACAATCGGTTTCATCAAATTCTATTTTCTTGAATAAATAATTTTCTACCTTATCGATTTGGTGAAACTTTACATTAAGGCCCGTCTCACGTTCGTATATAACAAAATATTTTTTTTGTAGATTTCGGTGTGCTAAAAACGAATCTGCAAACCGTTTCCGTCGCAAAAGTTTTCATGATATGAAGAAATTACTTTTTCGAAAAGTGGGTGGTCACTTTTCCATGTAAATTTAACTTAAAATAAGCATCCACTCTCTGGCCACCTGAGAGAGGGGCATTTTATTATTAGTGTTTATTGGCTAAAAGGTTTTTTAAAAAAATAAAGAAAAATCGGTATTTTTTTTATTTTAAGGCTTATCTCATATTCGTATAGGAAAAAATAATTTTTGTGGTTTTCGGTGTGCTTAAAAAGAATATAACCGTTTCCATTGCAAATTTACCATTTGTATGGTATTAACCCCTTAACTCTGAGATTATTTTCCATTTCACAGCCCAGCCTTCGTTCACACTAGACGCGAGCATAAAAAAGGATGTTAAATGTGCACTCGCTTTACAAACAGCCTTGTCACAGTGTAGTATCGGCAAAAATTTAAAATTAGACAAAAAAACAAGTAGTTTTCCAAATATAAAACCGTGTAATTCTATATGTTATCATGGGTGGCCATTTTGTACGTGCAAGCGCGCGCACAAAATGGCCACCCATAATAACATATCTTTGTAATTTTTGGATGTTACTTACTGTAACATGACAATTAAGTAGATCTTGGTTTTACTTAAATCGTTATTTCGAATTTCGCTCTCATAATGAAGAAGCACCCAATTTTTATATGAAACTGGCAGCTCAGCCCAGCTTTGAAAAGGTCAAATCTTTTAACTTTGACCTCTTGGCAGATAAATTTTCCCCCCAAAACAGATTAAAAAGTTTGCTGAATGTCTGAATACCCTTTATGTAATATATCAAATGTTTAGACCCAAAATTGGCTGAATAGTTTGCTAGAGACCACAAAGGTCAAATCTTTTGAACTTTGACCCCAATTTTAACCCCTTAACATTTATTGTTTTGGGCTCAAAATCAAATTAAAAAGTTTGATCCATGTCCAAGTAACCTACATCTAAAATTTGAAGTGTTTTGATCCAATATTAGCGGAGGAGTTTGGTAGAGTTTTCAAAAGTCAAATCATTGAACTTTGACCCCCTTGACAGCAAAATTTATGACCGAAAACCGATTAAAAAGATTTTCCCAAATCTCAATACCCCTTATGACAAATCTCTAGTCTGTAGACTGAAAATCGACAGAGTAGTTTGGTAGGGAAATGTACACACACACAATTTCACTTTTATAGATATTGTTTCTGATTTACTATCAATCGAATATTTATTGAAATTCAAAAGAAAATGAAAACTGAACAAATTTTTAAATTCAGTGCTCGTTAAGATAGTTGACAGATCGATTTTTTTTTTTAATCATTTTAATCAAAAACAGTATTTGTCATGTCGAAAATGGTAATATATCCAAAAATTACGAAAATTCGAGTAGATTTATAGTTAAAAGTAATTTTTACAGAAATTTGGAGGAAATTGCATTTTCCCTAAATGTGAACACTTTGAAGATTGCAAATACAGGGGAATACTAATTTCCCTTTCCATCACTTTAATGGTTGACGTTTTGTTTTAGCTGATAGCGATATACATTTTTTTTTTTTTTTTTCATTTAAAATGCAATATCAGTTGTTCTTACTCCATGAATTTTCATAATTTTTGGATATATTACTAATTTCGACAGGACAAGTAAGTATTGTTGTTTTTGATTAAAACCACATTTTTTAAAAATCGATCTGTCGATTCTATTTTAACAATTTTTAAAATCGTCTGTCGATTCTATTTTAACAATCACCTTAAATTCTACTGAAAAAATAAATTTTGAATTATTTTTCTCCAAACCCTCCACCTGGTCAACGTCAGATAAACACAGCTAATAATGTTTATTTGTTTTTAGTTAATGTTTATTTTTTTTTTACTTATTCGATAAATAAAACTATAGAATAAATAAATCAAAGTTCATTATGTCGTGTCTTAAATGATTAATAAATCAAAGTCTTAACAAAAAATCAGTCCCGTTTGAAATTAAAGAATGCATTGTTTGAAATGTGGATTTCTTAAGAATTTGAAAACCTGTTTTAAATAATTTTTCAGACATTTTTTTTACAACAGACAACCGCAAAAATAGTCAAGAAATGAATATAAAATAAATAAATGTTACCAAAGGCAAGATAAGTTACTCTTCTACCTACTGCGATAAGTTTTTGGTGTTGCTGATAGACATTTCTAGCTATTTCGTAGCTGGAGATCCTGTGTAGTAGACCTTTATGCCATACCATATCAGAATCATTTTTATAGACTGTTATCCTCATCTTCATAGCTGTTGTTTCACCATCTTTCGGCCAACTATTACTCTGACCTTCGTCAGGTAGTTAACCGTGACGGGATAAGAACGCTAAGTCTCTTAACTGTATCCTCAGTAATTACTGCCTTCCATAGTTGTCGTCTCATGTTTTTGGCCAACTAATTCTCTGGCCTGCTTTTGGTAGGATTGAAACCGCTATCTTCAGGCAATGCTCACCTGAAACTGTAGAGACTCGTGGTGCAGGGGATAGAAGTGTTGAATCTCTATGGTTCCAGGTGAGCATTACCTGAAGATAGTGATTTCAATCCTACCAAAAGCAGGCCAGAGGAAAAGTTGGCTAAAATGTGGAGAAACGAAAACTATGAAGCTGAGAATAACAATCCGCAAATAAATATACAAATTACTCATCTCAAAGGATTCCAATAAAAAACAATATATAAAACTTATCAAAAGTTTTTATATCAAGCAATTTCCCTAGAAGCGAAGCTCTCGTCAAGAGATTCACTAATCCTGTGAGATATAACTGTTAGCACATCAGCTGTAGATCTAGATCAGTGGTTCTCAACCTTTTTTTACTCATGGACCCCTTTTCCCTTCTTTTTATCTTGGTGGACCCCTTCATAACTATTGGTCATAAGACAATCTTCCATTTTTCACTAATATAAATTTTGAGGTTTTAATAATCAAAGAAATATTATAAAATTAAGCTTTATTTTTAAATGAAAACTAATTTAATGCAAATAAATTATTCTACAACAACTATAATAATCATGATAAGTTTTGTTATGATTTGCCTGTGGACCCCTAGGGTCCATATGGACCCCGGTTGAAAACCACTGATCTAGATGAATGGAAATCCTATTGCATGTCACTGAATAGGTTATTTTTGCTGAAGTGTTTGATCACTTCTCTATTTAACACAAACTCCAGCAACTTATTCATGACACACAGGAGACTGATTGGTCTGTACTGTACTGAGAGGGAGATGACTGCTTGCCTGATTTTTTTTTAAATATAGGACAGACTGATGAGGTTTTCAGAGTGTTAGGAAGCATTTCTCCTTAAGACAGTGTTTAAAATGAATGTGTCCTCTATAGTATCAGACCTAACTGAATGGTTGTCAGTTGTAGACCGCTTCATATCTTTTTTGTTTTTTGTTTTGTTTTACACAGTGATCACCACTTATCAAGGCCCGGAAGCCACTCAGGGATAAGGGTTATTGCAAGTACATTACGTTAGTGTGGAGATTTGATGAAGTGTTTACTTAAGGGGGCGGTTCATTAGGAATTTGTTAACGTTGGACTTGAAGACATCCAAGTTGTAGTCAGGTGAGAAGCAGGCAGACGGAACAGAGTTCCACAGGCGTGCAGTTCTAAGAAAGAAGCTTTGATCATGGAATCCACGTTTTGATTTAGGCACAGATATAGAGTGGGGGAAATTTTTCACAGTGGATTTAGCTAGACGGGTGTTTTTCGTGAAAGATTGGTGAGGGGGGACCAGAGATTGGAGTTCAGACGAGCACCTGCCATGGAAATAACGATAAAACAAGGATAGGCTCGCAACGTCTCTTCTGTGGGAGAGAGGTTGCAGGGTAGAGAAAAGGGCATCCCCCACTAAGCCACAAAATCTATTTTGTACTCTGTCAAGGCAGGATAGGCTGTTTTTAGCAGCTCCTTCCCAGATATGGCAACATTATTCCATCCTTGGACGTACTTGGCTTTTATATAGATAGAGAATTGCATCAGTAGTGAGATATCTTCTGGAGCGGTAGAAGGATCCCACCATCTTTCCAGCGACTTTGGCAACAGACTTGATGTACGTGTTCCATTTCAGATCAGGAGTAAAGGTCAAACCCAGAAGCTTGTCAAAACATGGGGCCTCCCCAAGACGAGAGCCATCCATCACAATTGATGCCAGATGGGGATCAGAGCGTTGATGATGTAAGGATAGGATATCTGTCCAGAATATCTTTGAAATTCTCCTCAGGAACCAAGTTTCAGTTGCCTCTAGTCTCTTCCTCGTGGTGTTGGTGAGTGTGTGTGTGTGTATATATATATATATATATATATATATATATATATATATATGTATAGCATTCTGTGGATCTTGTTTATGACATCACAAAGGGATGACATCATATTTGGTTTAAGAAATTGCCTTCCAACTAACCTATCTCTGGCAAGGTCTTTATTTATCCTTTCTGCCAAGTGGATTTTTATCACTTCCTCCCATGCTTTTCTTTGACCTACTCTTGTGAACTGGACCTGTTACCTCAACTGTTCTGCATCTATTAACCCAATTTCTTTCAACCGTTTGAAGTCTCCTGTTCTGCGCATATCTGTTCAGATTTAATCTTCCCCTGAGGTCATCAGGAATAAGCTTGCCTTTAACGCTCGCATCATAAAACATCCATTGTTTCATTCTCTTAATTTTCTCCATGCAACGCATGTCCTCAATCCTCACTCGCAAGATTTTCCTACAATAGATCATCACACTGCATATACGTGTCTGATAGATCATTCCAAAGGTCGATGATAACCCTCTGCTGGTTTGTAATGATAGAAGTTCCTTGAACTTACTCCATCGAACTCCTAACGCTTGCAATAATACTGACACCTACTCCACCTTGTGCTCCAATGGTATTATCAAGTTAACTGTTGTGTAAATGGTGAAAGGAATAACGAGAAGACTCGGAAACAGTGAAATGAATAATATATTAAGAGAAATACAAACAAATATGTTAGTTGAGTGGGAACTCCACTCAACTGAAGGGTCATGACGTCAGGAATAGTCCATGTGTCTATGCATATAACGATAAATCTAAGCTTCACTCATAAATAATATGATAAATAATAAATTAATATAACGTTTTAAGTTATCTTTCGCTTAAAAAACTAACGCAACCGTACGATGTAGCACTCATTATCCTTTACTGCTTAACTTGTGTGGTTTGAAAAATTTTGCAAAATCCAACAATAATGCAATTGATTTCATAAAAAAAAAAAACTGCTGTATGTTAGGATGGTACCTTTACAGATTCTGATGATGAACTATTCTTGATGTAATTTCCTGCAAGCAGGTTCTGCTTTCCAGTCAGTCTGAACCCAAGACTCAGAGTAAGAGGATCGTAACATTACTCATCCTTCAGTTGAGTGAAGTTCCCGCTCAACTGACATATTTATCTGTATTTTTGTTGATATATTCGTTTCACTGTTTCAGAGTCTTCTTGTTATTCCTTTCAACATTTGCACAACATTTGCACAACTTCATCGTTCAGATATACTTTGTGCACACGTGTGTTCTAATCCGTCTCTATTGTCTCGCATTTCTTGCATCTCAACCAGTAATTCTTCCAATGTGTACAAATATTACAAAAAATTCAATTGCGCCCGATCCCTTTCGACAAATTGAATGGAAGAATTTCCAACACTGCAACCATTGTCATTAGTTTGGTTTTGGTAAAATTCATTCTTAGATTTTTACTATCCATCGCATTTTTCCAAGTCTTTAACTAAATTATTAATGTTAATTGGTCAAGTCATTAATTGGTCAGTGCCATATATATATATATATATATATATATATATATATATATATATATATAGAAGAGAAAGAAAACTAAAACTAAGTTAAGCTTTACAATCAAAATTTATTGTTCGACTATATATATATATATATATGCACAACACACACACATACAGGGTGAATCACTGGAAACGAATGTTTTTAAGGAAAACAAAACGAGTCTTAAGCAGGTTTAAAGAGTACTTTCCTCACTCCCAATCCCTTACTCAAGGAGAGCAAGGAGCGTTCTAAAAACATCCGTTTCCCGTGACTCACCTTGTGTATGTGTATATATATATATATATATATATATATATATATATATATATATATATATATATGTATAATCGAGGTAAGGCACTGATTAGAAATCAGATGAAAGATCCTGATAGATATTACTTGAAGTGATACTTTCAAGGCGATCCTAGCCAAAAAGGAGAAGCTCAATATTTAAGCATAGAGCAATATATAAGTTTAGTGATTATATTTAAATTCTGAAAAAACAACATATAGACACATATATTCGAATTAAGAATTTATTGTTTGACAAAAGGAATATATAGAAGGGTTTATGATTTCCTTAATCCATGGATTTTCAATACTGGCTCATATCATCAGAGGAAATTAAATGCGGTTAGCAAAATGTTCAGCTGTGAATAGACACTTATTTTGCTTTTCAGCAAATTAAAAAAAAAAACGTTTATAAGTGTTTTTGATATAGATGTACATAATAATACTTTGATAAGTATGTTTTAACTTAAATATGGATGGTATAATAAAATTGTGGGGTCTGCGTTTGCGCCTGTACTTCATGGAAATATGGCACAAACTTTAACAAAGACTTTTCATATCTATTTGCGTAAGTATACTTTGATAATTATGTTTCAGTTTGAAGAAATTTTGGTATAATAAAATTATTGGGTGTTCATTCGCACCTGACCTTCATAGAATGGAAATATGTCACAAAGTTTAACAAGGTTTTTTAATATAGATCCACAGAATATTGTGATAAGTGTTTCAGTGTGAACAGGTGTGGTATAATAAATTATGGGGTTTATCTATTTTATTTTTACTTTCATCATATTTTGCTTTGGTTTTGATACCCCCAAATTCGAAGCTATCTCTTTACAACCCTTCCTTTTCATAACCTATCATCTATATATATAAAAGCGAAAATGTATGTATGTGTGTTCGCTTTTTGAGTATGTCTACAAAAGGCTTTTTTGGCCATCATTCTCGGTTGGCTCGCTCCTTCTTAAAACTTTTTATATGCTGTCTAAATAATAATATCTACGACTAAGGAACTCGGGTCGCAGCTATCTTTAATTTACCTGACTTTTACAAGCTATTTTCAAGATATTTTTTGATCGCCGCATAGCGGGGGAAAACAAACTGGTTTCCAGCGCAAAACTAGGTCAAACATCAGGCGACTTTCTCGCACCTGCTAATTTTACTTTATAAACGTCAACTTAACACACTTATCAATTCATCTGTTCCCGTGGTCGAGATGATTAGGTCGCAGGGTTTTTTCCATTTCCTTTCCACCGACGCGTCAAAGGTTCAGGGTTCAAGCCTACCTTTCTACTAAAACATTTTTTTTCTTTTACACCTCCAAACACCCGGCCAACGACTTTTTCTTTTTAACAGGGTTGTTTTGATCTCCCCCCCCCCCACCACCACCACCGACACACACCTCCAAACACCCGGGCAACGCCGGGTACCCCTGCTAGTACTTTCATAAATCAGTCCATTTTCTGTAGGCTGTTTTTGAACCCAGTCAACGACAGGTACTTTTGCTAGTATATATATATTTCTGTAGAAATATATTTTCTTAGTATATGTCAATCCTTATATAAGAAGCTCAATGTAATTACAAAGCAATATAGAGAATAAATGACAAAAATTTATATTCCAAAATTCATGATGTTGACCATCTTATAATTTATTCCTTTAATTCAGTTGACTTATACAATTCTTGACAGTATCTGTTTCGTAGCGCAAAATCAATCACTTAATTATTATATCAATCAGTGAATCTATTATGCCCTTAACTCATCATAAGAAATAGGAAAAATCAATCCCTCAAAAGGGATTGAAATGTGATTTGACATGATGAAAATCTGAAAATTGGAAGAGAAGCTGCAAATACCTTTATATTTTCCATTTCGCCATATTGAATTTTTATCAAACAAAGTCATTAAACCCAACTATTCGTACTAACAATTTTAATTAATTTATGAATCTTCCACCAAAATCTATTTAATAATTAGTAAATTTATTCATTCTAATTTGTGTATACATTCTTATGAAAATAATATCAATAAATTATAAACATTTATACATTTTTGTATATATGAAACTAAACTAAGCTTAAAAAAGAAAAAATTGATCACTTCGGTCAGTTATCATAATTAATCAATTGATACGAATTGAAAACCATACATAATTCAAATCTATTAGTTATTACAATCCAACTTATCAATCCTTACAATTATAATTTTTAAAATCATACAATTCAAAAACTATATTACGTTTTGTTAAATTTAAAAATAATCTGAAAACTCCCTTATATCGTAATTGTCAATAATTGAATTTACTTAAAGTGAGACAGTTACCTCCCTTGAAACAAAGCTAGCGAAATTAACTTTACTTACATTTATTTATTTTTTTATTTTCACAAAGAACATACATCCATATTCAACTAATAAGTTAGTTTTAATGTCTTTCACTTAATATTATTTTTAAAAAATTAAATCGATTTATATTATGAATTAATTCACTAATTTTTCCATTACAAAATGTTAGTCTTACAGATTATTTCAATCGATAATAATAAGTTAAGTTATACTTGATATCTGCTAATGTTGAATTGTAAATTAATTAGTTACATTAATAAATTATTTATTTATTTATTTATTCATATTATTATCAATATCAGCACCATCTATATATATTATTCCTTAATTGGAATTCATTTTTTGAGATCAGCATTATATGTTAATTTTTATTTTTATTTCGGACTATTAGTCTCATCTTTATTAGTTGTTGTTTTTGGATCTTTTTATTGGTCCACAACGTTTCGGCCAACTTCCTCTGGCCTTCGTCAAAAAAAAAAAATTAACATCAGCACCATCATTATTATTTATATTGAAATTAATATTTTTAATTTTTACATTTCACAAACGTTACTCAATTCTACATACGACAATTTAGTTTTAATAAACATTTTTCGAACTTGTTCCTTATTTAAGTATAATTTTTGTTTATCATTGTATATATCCTAATTCTCTAATAAGTATGTTTTATGTTATTTTAATTATAATTAAATAAATGTATATTTAAGTTAAAACTAATACTAATTTTAATTCAAGTTAATAAGATTTGTAAATATTGTTTAGACCTAAAAATTATAGACCATATCCGACCCAGGTTTTCCTTATGCTTTAAACCCCCTCTCTTATGAACTTTAATTAAATTTTATTTATTTATTAAATTTAACTAATAATTCCGAAATGAATTTATAGACGTTAATTTAATGAATAATATATATATTAAAAAATATATAGATTATCTTAATAGATTTTCAATAGAGATATCTTATTATAACAATAACATTGATTTATACATTCATTCTAACAATTAAACCATTTGGATCATACATTTGAAACTACTTATCAATTAATAATCACTTGTTGCATCGTATACATTTTATTTTTAGATCAATATTTAGTCTGATTACTATAAATACATTTTTAATATCACGATTATTACCCTTTAGTTTTTCTAATCCATAAATTACATAACAAACTCATAATAATATCATGATCCATTTCTGTTCCCTATACTAATTCAATATTAAATTAAGTGATTGATTTTGCGCTACGAAACAGATACCGTCAAGAATTGTATAAGTCAACTGAATTAAAGGAACAAATTATAAGATGGTCAACATCATGAATTTTGGAATATAACTTTTTGTCATTAATTCTCTCTCTCTCTCTCTCTCTCTCTCTCTCTCTCTATATATATATATATATATATATATATATATATATATATATATAGAAAGATTTTTATGGGTACATAATTTTATAATACTTTTTAAGAACTCCTAACGTAGTGTCATGATTAATTACTGAGGGTTTTTTTTTTTTTTTTGTAGTTTAAACATAAACCATTGCAAATAAACTTTCAAAAAGACCAAAATACACTTCTAAAGTATATTTCTCCTAAGTCTACATTAGATAAAGAAGGTAAAAAAAAAAGTGGAGCAAGAAAAAAAAACAATCTAGACGTCTTTCAGCCAACCCTTTTTTCAAGATATACGTTGGCAGCGGGGGAGAAAACATTGTTTAAAAACGTTGTCAAAAGACCATAAATTAACAGCGAGGGTAAAAAAAGAAAAATATTGTATATGGAATAGGAGAAAAAAGATAGAAACAATCTCACCAAATACCCATAAGTTCTAAATTATGGGTATACTCTCTTTGCTTACACAGAGATGGTTGGCGCAAATTAATGTATACAGCCTGGAGAATTTTTAAGTGAATTCTCGAGCACGCTCTGTATAAAACCGAGAAAGTTTCATCCGTGTATCCGTCAGTGCAAATTTAGCACTGTAATAAATGTTCACCAATGGCGGACATATGAGTTGGTAAACGCCCGGATGTTGGCCTTTTTTTGTGCCTACGTATCGAAGGGGGGACATGTTGGGAAATTCTAACCTCCAAACGTTGCATGGTATGGCCCACGTAGTCAGCTTCACACTGACCATTAAATTCATAAACAACCATATTATATTGAGTGTTAGTGATACCATCCTTTTTAAAGGAGAGGAAAGCATTTCTCGTCCCAAACACCGTTCGGACCTTCGTTGCAAAATGGCAACATGAAACGGGTGTAGCAATTTTATGCGAAAACTCCTGGCTTTTGACACCAATCCACTGGAGTTTCACATATATGGGACATTTCTGAGGCCCACAAACGTTCCACCTTTAAACGTCAAGATTTTATCCCTCATACATATTTGAATTACGTGTAAAGGATAACCATTAGCCAAAAGGATCTCAGTTATGCTTTGGAGTTCCGCATCTAGTTTAGTATTAGAGCAGATCAACAAAGGCCGATGCACTAAAGTTTTAATCAGATTTAATTTTCTGATTTTAGGGGAGAACGAAACGCAGCTAATGTATTGGACAGTAAATGTGGGTTTTCTATATATGCTAGTAGTAAAACTCATACCGGATCTTTCAATAAGAACATCTAAGAACGGTAATGAGTCATTAACTTCACCCTCCATAGTAAACGTCGATACAGAGTAAAGTAAGTTTAATTGTTCTAACAACTCCTCAGCTTCCGTACAGGACGAACACATAACAAAAATGTCATTCACGTAATGCAAATAGCACACCGGTTTAAGAAAACGATCAAAAACAAGTTTTTCTTGAAACCCGACAAAAATATTAGCCAATGTTGGACCCAAAGGACTTCCCATTGCTATTCCATCAACTTGACGATACATGTTCCCGTCAAAACTAAATTCAACCAATTTAATAGCTAGACCCATGAGCTCAAGAAATATATGCCCAGGAAAGGAGGGTTTAATTAGGAAACCACGATAAAGACTATCAGCACAAATGCCGATAGTTTCATGCAAAGGCACATTGGTGAACAACCTGGATATGTCATAGGAACATGAATATCCAGTATTTGATGAACCCTTTACATCACGAATAAATTCTGCAATCCGAAAAGAATCAGGAATGCAGAAACCGGTATATATTTCCAGGACAGGTTTATGGATATCGGCTAACCATTTACCCAATTCATAAATACACACACACACACACACACACACACATTTATTTAAAAAAAACTATTGTATTGAACCAGCCATCCATGGCTGATATGAAATCAATACAGCTCATCAGCGTCTTTGGAAAAGCGAAACAAAACGAAAATAAACAGGAAAACACTGGTTTAAACACCACTCGTTAACCAGTGTTTTTCTCTGTTTATTTTAGTTTTGTTTCGCTTTTTCAAAGATGCTGATGAGCTGTACTGATTTCATATAAGCCACAGATGGCTGGTTCAATACAATGAAACCACTGGTTCACCTTCGGAATATGTATATATAGTTTTTTAAATGAACATTTGTATTTTTAGCTCTCACATTCACGATTGAGCACTTTATTTGATTTCTTTTCATCACTTCGTGACACACTATATATATATATGAAAGTAGAAAAAAGATTTCTTTTTCTATTGTCTATTTATAAATGTTCTGGGATTATAAATTAATAGCTATTTAGCTTCAACACTGAAGGTTTAACTACAATATTACAAGATGAACCATCTAGACCTAAAAATTTATTCCTATCTCTAAACTGAATTGAGGTCCTGGATATGACCTTAAACTATATCCGATGGTGAGGCCCCAGCTTGCAGGCTTTGGGGAGTGTGGAGCCACCCTTTAATTGGCATTGCTCCCAGGTCCACTCTGACCCGGACTAGTAGTACCTGTTAGGGTCACAACTATGGGTTCAATAGAAACCGACTTGAAAACAACAAACATATTCTATTAAAATGTTTTTCTTCAAAATCACTGGGTTCGGGATTAAATAACCTGAAAAGGGTTGATATGCCATAAAACAACCAACTAAACTTGAGTTAAAATAAAATGGTTTTCATCTCCATTTCTAGTTCGTTCAATTTTTAGAGGAGCAACAATGTTTGTTTATAAGTAAATATTAAATGGATACGATTAAACTTGCTATAAATTGTTTTTAATTATAACAACCTTTTTAAATAAAAACATTCAAGTAACAAGTTGTTTGGGAATAATATCAAAATCAACAAATGTACAGAATAGTTAACACTCGATAACTTGTAAATAAACAAAAGAAATAACACTTGATTTATATCAAACGCATTAGAATGAGTTTCTCTTTCTAAACTGCCAAGTTTTAACATTGCGTTTTATTTCACACTTTTCTATAAAATCTGTTTTTCTGACAATCAACATTCCATGGCAATCCAAGCATGTCTATAGCTTTTGATAATTGTTAAAGGTCGATTGTCGAGAAGGCGGGTTTTATAGAAAAAAGTGTGAAATATAAAGTTATGAACATGAAATCTAAATTGATTAGAAAATTTCATTCTAATAAGGTCTGTCGTCGTTGAAATCTCGAAAGGAATAACAAGAAGAAAATTATGATTTATTTTTTTTAAGTTCTCAAGTGTTAACTATTCTGAACTTTTACCCTATCAATAAAAATCTTTTCTTTTTTTTTCATCAATAAAAATCTTATTTCATCAATAAAAATCTTTTTTGTTTCATCAATAAAAAAACTTATTTATTTCATCAATAAAAAACTTATTTATTTCATCAATAAAAATCTTTTTTGTTTCATCAAATAAAAATCTTTTTTGTTTCATCAATAAAAATCTTTTTTGTTTCATCAATAAAAATCTTTTTTGTTTCATCAATAAAAATCTTTTTTTCATCAATAAAAATGTTTTATTTCGTCAATAAAAAAAAATCTTTTTATATATGATACTGGGAGCTGGGCAGCAAGATGTCAGTTCACATTACACTTGAACTTCTGCATGTCAGGGAAGCATGGGCCCCGGGAGGGAATTCCAAAGTGTAGCAGTCCGAGAGAAAAAACTATTTGAGTAGAAGTCTTTACGGCATTTAGAGATCTCTACAGTGTAGGGGTGGGATTTTGCTGCTTGTTGTGTTTGTCAGGGGTATTTATGTTGAGGGGGTACTAATTCTCGGAGTTCGTCAGAGCACTTGCTATTGAAATACTTGTAAAACAGGCACAAGGATGCCACGTTTCGGCGATGGGTCAGAGATTGGAGTTTAGTTGATAATTCAGGACCTATTAGGTTGGCGATTCTTTGTCGAACCCTGTCTAGGAGCGAGAGACTAGTGGCAGATGTGCAGTAACCCAGATGTGGCAACATTGGACTAATTTCTTTATTTGAATTTGAATGCATTAACAAAGAACAACAAATAATTTGCAATGATTAACAATTTCAAGAATTTAATGCTTCTTATTTATGTCTAATGTTTTGTCTCTGATAATTGGTGTTATTGCCGGTGAAAAACTTACATATGATGTTTTTTGTTCTTTTTTGTGTGACATGATATTTACAACATGTCTACCCTGATTATTAGAACATTTTAACAACTTTTTTGGATGACAAAAACATTGCATGTTATTTTGAAAGCTTTTGAATATCTGATATTTCATGAGATGTTCAGTTGATTAAAAGTTTTTCCCTTTCTTTTTCACGCACACACACACACATCTACAGTAATAAAATTAAGCTAAAAAAAAAATTTCAATTGTAAGGCAAACTTATCCAGATAAAAAGAAAGCTCTACCCGGTTAAGAGGAGCAAGCAATATATTAAGAAGATAAAGAGTATAATTACATAGGAACTTTATTATATCATCAAGTCAGTAAGGGTTACAGAAAGAGGAATAAAAAAAAAACCTCTTTAGGCCATGGCATTTCAAAACTAAATGCTCATTATCAATAAGTCGAATACACAATGTATATTTCTGTGTTTGTATTCTTATTGAGTCCAATTTTGCTTTTGCCTTGAACGTAGCATACAAACCTCGGCAATCGCTAATACGAGTGACGACAACACGACCAGAATAACATGATGAAATATGGGCATTCCAAGTTCGAATTCAATTTGTTCCAGAAAGTCACTTTCATTTAGAATGTTGGCAACCTTCATGTGGTCCCTTCTGTAAGTCCCAATATCTTTCTAGTTAAAATTCTGACTAGAAAAATATCGGGGAAACCAATACCCACAATAGAATCTATGGATTCATATGAAATGATGAATGATTAGTGATACTTTGCATAAAAACATATAACAGATTCCTTATGTTAAGAATAAGTAGGTTTGAAAACACTTTTCAAAGATCATGTCAAGCTGGCCTAATGGTTATCGTACTTGACTCACTGTCTTTAGGTTTTGATCTCAATTCAAGTTTTTGTTTTCACTTACAAGAAGTTTTGTGGTGGGAATTACGTTTTGTGCAGTTCTAGGAGGTTCAAGCTTTGCTTTCTCTCTTTGAGAGGGATTAGTTTATTGCTAATCAATTGAGGTGCCCTCACCAGGGAATGCCGATGAGGCTGTCCAGGCACTTTTTGCAAGTCAGAGTGCCCCCGCTGTCTATGTTCTTGCAGTGGGAGAAAACTAAATTATTTAATTGGAGCTTTCCTTATCAAATATCTATGCTGCCCCCCCCCCTCCTCCCCCATACCATTCACGTGACTTCTTTTCACGGTGTCAAAAGTAAAACACAAAAAATGTACAAAATTGTGAATCCGTTAACCGAATGAAGTAACAATTTTTATGGAAAAAACAAATTTTGTTTGAAATTATAATTTATTGTTAGAGTACAAGGGGCATTCCAAAAGTAATGCCTCCTATTTTTTGGATTCACCCAAATGGATCAGAATGGATTGCAAATTGCATTGTTATGATGACTGCACTTATGCATTCATGACCCTGAAAGTTTCATATCTCTGTTGCAGATATTGACGTTGTGATACTCTAAGAAAGCAATACCTGTCATGGAAGTGCATCAGAAGCAGAGATGCATCATTGAATCCATGGCAAAAATGAATTGCAAATGGTGGTGACTATGTAGAAAAATAAATTCTGGAGTATAAAAGATCATTTTAATGGTATCACTTTCCTATTCAACTTTTTGAGTAAAAAAAAAAAAAAAAAAAATAGGAGGCTTTACTTTTGGAATGACTCTTGTATGGTTTATTATTAAGAAAAAATTGTTCTAATTGTGACGTCAGTATGTATTGTTTGATGAGAAAGATTCTAATTAACCGTAAATCTATATATTTATAAAAGTGTGAATGTGAATATGTGAGGACACTTCTCAGCCTATATACTCAATAAATATTTGATCGACCGATTTGAAAATTTAGTATATAGGATATTCAGACATGTGGAAAACTTTTTAATTGGTTTTCATCCAGAAAAAAGGCTGCTAAGGGGTCAAAATTGAAAAATTACTACTTGGGGTGGGTGGGGGGTCATCAGATTTTTATCTATGTCAACTATTTCATGAATGTGCATGCACGAATCGTTCATATAGCAGATTCCTTATGTTAAGAATAAGTAGGTTTGAAAACACTTTTCAAAGATCATATCAAGCTGGCCTACTGGTTATCATACTTGACTCACTGTCTTTAGGTTTTGGTTTCGATCTCAATTCAAGTTTTTTTTTTTCACTTACAAGAAGTGAACTGTCTCAGTTTCTCTCCGTTTTTTTTTTTTTTTTACTTTATTTTTTATTTTTAAGGAGTTTAATGTTATGTGCAGCGCTGGGTACGTCTTCTATTTATATGGAAAAGTGATGAAACAAATCATGGAATTTCCACAGGGTTTCACGCGTCTCAATTGATTTTTCGATTTATCTGAACATTTTGATTCTACGAATAACTTTTTTAAAAAAAAACAAAAAAAAAAACACCTCCTATTTTTTTTTTTTTTATTTTTTTCACATTCACCCCTAACACGGCATATCGTCACTTGTTTTTAAGGGGCTACTATTTGGAACCATGCCTAGGAAAGATTAACAAGATGTTGGTTTACATTACATTTAAACTTCTGCATATCAGTACAGTCAGGGAAGCAGGTAGCAGGAAGGGAATTCCAAAGTCTAGTTGTTTGAGGAAAGAAGCTATTAAAGTAGAAAGCTTTCTGGCATTTTAGAACCTCAACAGTGAAGGGGTGTGACCTTGTTGCTAAGCGGGTTTGTCAGGGATATGTACGTCATGGGGGCACTAGTGCAACGAGTTCATCAGAGCACATTCTATTAAAATATTTGTAAATCAGTCACAAAGATGCAACATTGCAGCGATGGGACAGGGGTTGGGGTTTAGTTGACAAAGTGGAATTTATTGGATTGAAAACTCTTTTTTGAATCCTATCTAAAAGGGAGAGACAAGTGTTAGATGCACCAGCCCAGACGTGGCAGTAATACACCATGCATGGCCGAATGGTGGCTTTGTAGATGTACAGGGTATCCTTAGGCAAGTAGTCTTCTGGCATGATAGAGAGAACTCACCTTATTTGCAGCAGCCTTCGCAATGTCCTCAATGTATTTGGTATAGTTCATATTACCATTTACTAGTTTTATTAGTTATAAATACGGATGAAGTCCCTTGCAATATTTTAAATATTGATTTTAAAATAAGTATTTATTCTGCTTTGAAGCACATAACATTTAAAGTTTGCTGAGGATATGTTCGTCGAGGAAGCACAAGCAACGAGTTCATCAGAGCACATTCCATTAAAATATTTGTAAAATAAGCACAGAGATGCAACATTGCGGCGATGGGACAGGGGTTGAAGCTTAGTTGACAAAGAGGGACCTATTAGATTGAAGAGTCTTTTTTTTTTTTTTTTTTTCTTTTAGATCCTATCCACGGAGAGACGAGTGGTAGATGCACCTATAACTGTGAACTGATTATTAGTTAACATATTTATTCGTTGCGTCACGCTTCCACACAATAAGTGGTCGCACACAGACGTGTAGGAGAAAAAAAAGGTTGAATATAAGAAGACCATTTAAAATAACCTAGATTTCACGAATAGACACCGGCACAAAGCAAATGAACGAACAAAGATTAACGAACACCAAATAAATATAAAACGACGATAAATTAAGAGGTTTTAATTGCGTATAATTATCCGTTCAGGATGCTGTGTGCCCTATGAGAGGAGACGGTTCAACCCATCCCAGGTGAATGTTACAAAAAGTCAAATCTTTTTTTAATATAATGAACCATAAAAGAATTATTTACACTAATGGGGCCTATGGAAATTCCACGGCGGCATTTTACATGTAGTATATTGCTGCTACGCATTATGTGGACGTTCGGCATGAATGCCTCACAATATTATTGTAGGCCTTTTGTTAAAACTGTAAAAGTATTAAAGTAATCTGGTTAATGTAGTGTTAGAATATATCTGCTTATTACGGTTTATCTCCAATGCCTGATAAGAGTCTGTGACATTGGTTCATTATACTGACGCCCAGCGCGAACAGAAACGCCTTGAGATAATTATATCATCTTTTGACAAAACATACTACCCTTAAATCCTAGCCAAAAGATCAAGGAGATATATTTTAGTTTCACGTACAGCCCAAAAACATTTTTATTTTTACATTGGGTCTTCGATGATCAGGAGATCCTATTTATTAAAAGGAGGGTAGAAGGTGATAACATACTACGAACATTAAATTAGTGAATCGATATCTTTATAAAAATAATTTTATGTTTGTAGTATGTTATTGCCTTCTGTTCTCCTTTTTAATAAATAGGATCTCCCGATCGAATAATCTGGAAACCACGACACCTATACGTACATACATTAAAAATATTACGATATTAATATATCGATTATTTTTTTATTTTTTTGAAAGATTAAAATTTAATTTTGTTGTTTCTTTCTTTACTTTTGGATGTTTTTAGCCATGAACAACAATATATATACATATGTATGTATATATATATATATATGTGTATGTGTGTGTGTGTGTATATATGTGTGTATATATATATATATATATATATATATATATATATATATATATATTTTAATATTGATTATTCATTATTTATACCTACAGACACTAGTGTTTTATACTTATGTAATCATCAGTGTAGGGTAACAATTCCTGCTGGTCATGAGATTTGAACTCAGCCATGAAGCCACCTTTTGCTTCGTTTGCTGAACCTCTAATTCAGGGCCACCAGACAATTGCCATGGGAACGAAGGGAATTAAGAATTATTAAACGTCAAATTTGGTTGAATACAATGACAATCGAGAGTGTTCACACAAGTGGAAATCATGAACATTGCATAAATGCTAGTTGATTGCTTTAGTTATTATCTCTCTCTCTCTCTCTCTCTCTCTCTCTATATATATATATATATATATATATATATATATATATATATATATATATATATATATTTGGACAAACATTGTTAATTCATTGCGCGCATAGTAGCAGCCCTATAGCGCAACGGTTTGAAGCGCCGACTGTCATTTGGGCCATCAGGTTTTGATCCTGGCTTGAGATAGTTGCTTGTCTATCCACACTGATGGGCTGTGAAACAGTACTGAATGTGGATGACTATATATATATATATATATATATAGTCTGTTCCATTTTTTTCTCAACACTTCTTGGCTAATCTAAGCTGAAATGTTGCATGGACATTTATAAGTTGCAGTGAACGAAGTATTATGGTATTTGTTAGATGTCGAATTTAGGGATAATAAATAGTATTTAATACAGAATACAAAAATAGCTCAAATCTAACCATATTAAACCAACAAGTTGGCATAAATGACTTTTTCTTAATCAACAGGCTATAACTTTGCCCATTTAAAAGTCTAATGCAGAATAGTGAATAACGGGTGATAATGCTCATAATAACACAACTGTTGTTTTGTTTTTTGTCAGATGTTTATTTTGATAGGACTGCATTCATTTTTGAAATCTGGGTCAGATTGACAAGCAAGAAAATTCAGCTGCATTCTTTTGAACTCCTTTTCTATCAAATTTATTTTTCAGTGTTGAATTGTTGTCACTTTTTTCATATTTTTAAGCGGGTGTCGATTTCATGCTGATATATCCCCCCCCCCCCGACAAAAGAGGGATTGGACCTCATAATTCACTCTTGTTCATCCATCTGTTTGCACTTTTCTCAGTAACCACACCTTTTAATTTTTTTTCTTTTTTAATTTTGCGCAAACATTAGTCATGGTGAAAGTAATTTTTTGCCAGAACGGATTTTCCGGGATAACATTATAGGAGTTAAAATTGCCCCCAAATCGTTAATTTGTTCACTTTTCTTAATAACCATTCCTTGAATTTTTTAAAATTTTGCGCAAACATTAGTCAAGGTGAAAGTAAATTTTTCACTTATGGAAAGCCAATTTTGATGTAAGAAGCTAAAAAAAAAAAAATTTAAACTTACTTCAAGGTAAAAAACTAACCCACAATAAATATTAGTTAGGTAGATTTCGGCTCTGAAAACTGCAATTCTTCCCCCTTTGCCAAGATCCACTACAAAAAATTTTCTTTCTTTTTTTTTTTTTTTTTTTTTTTCTATTAATTATTTATTGAAATAAAAAAAATGCAATTAGGTATTGTGATTCTTCAAAATTTGAAAGGAATTTGGAAACAGTTAAACTGCTGAATAGAAAGTAATTTAAACTGACTTGAAAATTTTTAACAGGTCTTGATTTGGAAGAATTTATCCGTTCTTAAAATGTACTTTGTCAGGGATGAAAATTTTATTTTAAATTTTTGTCTCACCGAAAAATCCTCCTATTGTGTGGATGCTATCATTTATAAACAAAAAATTAAAACAAAAATAAAAAAAAATCATTTATTGCAGACTGTTATCCTCATCTTTTTTGTTGTTTCAAAACGTTTCAGCCAACTAATCCTCCAGCCTTCGTCAGGTGGTTAACCGCAACACAAACAAATAAAAGTACACAAATTACTCATCTCAAAGAATTCCAATAATTAAAAAAATAAACAAAAAACATGCAAGCAAGTCTCCCCCCCCCCCCCACATTCCTTTCAGTATAAAATAAAAGGTAGAAAAACAAAATAAAACAATATTTTTAAATTCTCCAAAGAATTTAAAAATATTTTTTTATGTGGAAATTTCATAACATTAATAAAAATAAGACTTTAAAACTTTTCCACAAAATATTTAAATAAAACGTTTATAAAATATTTTTTCTTCTGTTTATGTGCATATTATATACGTGTTTGTGTGTGTGTGTATATATATATATATATATATATATATATATATATATATATATATACATACACTACCAGGCCGCCCAGTATTGCCTGGTCATAAAATACACGTAAATATATTTTCATAATGCAGATTTCGTATTTTATTATATGGGATTTAAAAAGTCAAAAAAAAAAAATTTTTTTGAAAATGACTCGCACATCACCACTGAGAATCGAAACCAAAACATTTATCTTACGATTTACTTTTTCCTTTGACATTAATGCCTGAGCATTAAAGACATGTTTGCTGCAAGGTTAAAAATTAAAATATGAACCAATAGCTACTACGTTACACATGTATATTCGTAATGTCATTCAACCTTTACTTAGTAAATTCCATTTTTTTTAAACCTAAATATAAAGTTTTGTATGGGTTTGAATACCTTATATATTAAGCTTCATGTATGGAGGCCAATGAAACTTAATATATAGGGTATTCGAACGCATGCAAAATTTAATATTTTTTTAATATATTTTTCTTTTTTCCAGTTTTTTTTTTTTCTATATTTGCATTTTGTAAAATTTTGGCCCTTCTATTCTGATAAGAAGCATTTAGCTTTGAAATGCAATGGTCTTAAGGTTTTGTTTTTTTCATAATTTTCACCTTAATGTTTCCTTATTGTTTTGATGATATAATAAATTTTTATATAACTTTTATTTCGTATCTTTCATTTTATATATATATATATATATATGCAAACACACACACACACATGAATACATAAACATATATATATTTGTGCGTGTATATGATTGCTACTTGTTTATGTATTTTGGGGTGTGCAATGGATTTTGTTCATTTCTTTCCATGAAAAAGAAATAATCAAGTTTAGTGAATAAGCAAAAGTCACAGGGAACAAGGTCTGCACTATAGGGAGGGTGAGGAAGTGTCTTGATGTTCATCTTGGTCAAATAGTTTGTGACAAGGATGGAGTTGTGGCCTAATGCATTCGTGCAAATCCTCTGCATTATGACAAACCTCAACCAAATCTTCGGCATCTTTAGTTCCTCACGAATAATTGTGTGTACAGTTCCCACACTGACATCAAACTGTGCACTTATTGTCTCTGTAGACACAGGATGGTCCTTATCTATGAAATTCTTTATTTGGCCAATCAATTCTGATGTTCTGACTTCCTTACTCCTACCACACTTCTCATTATCCCTCACAGACTCCCTCTTTCCTTGAATCTCTTATGCCACTCAAAAACTGATGCTTGATTCATGCAAGATGGTCCAAAAACAGTCTGAAGCATTCCATACATTTCTGTGGCATTTTTTTCCAAGTTTAAAACAGAATTTTATTGCATATCTTTCTTCTAAAGTGTCCTCACTTCCTGATTGCATTTTTGAAATTCACTAGCTGTGATGATTAGGCTTTAGTAGGATGTATTTCAATTCCTGCTGTAGCTGTTCATTTGAACCTGAAATAATAAAAATCGGTCAGTCATCTCATAAAATGTATAGCAATAACATAATGAATTTTTAAGAGTCTACGACAATTTTAAATGTCTGTACATAAAAGTCTGGAAACTTATTGAAGGCACCTCCATACATTTGAATAAAAAAAAAAAAAAAAAATCACCAGATAATCAGCCACAAAAGAAAATTAAAAAGGTATTTTTCACCAAGACAGTGCACCATGTCGTAAATTGTAATCATCTTACAATAATTAATCTAAATAAGATAAATGTTGCAGAGTCAAATTTTATCAGGACTTTTTTTTTTTTTTTTTATTGTCAAATTAATTCTGCGGATCGAGATTAATTGTATATTTTCTCATTTTTCCCTTTCTCAATTCCATAATGAATTGCTTCCGCCTTTTCACATGTAAAAAAAAATGAGTCAATCTTATTTGATTATTGATGACGTGTTAGAAATAAATTGGTCAAATATTTTGTGGATGATGCAATTTCTTATGGATTACTTTTTACTTGCTCAACAGCTGGTAACCTTAACACGAAGGAACAAGTGTGTTTCTCTGTGTGTGTATGTATGTATATATATATATATATACTAGTATTTCGGCCCGGCGTTGCCCGGGTGTTTGGATGTGTCTGTTGAACAAAACAAAAAAAAAAAGTAGAAGTAGGAAGGCAGGCTCGAACCCGTATCGCGAAGTAAGAAAAGAACGGGGTAAAAACCTAACGTCTATGCTGTTACAACCACTGCCAAACTGAGAGTGACATTTTTTAAAATTAAGGTTAGACAATCTAAAGGAGAGGATAACTTTAAAAAATATCGGCAAAAAGAAGTGACCCCCCCCCCCCCCGTAGAAAAGTGTTTAGTTGAAGGGGAAGATATTAATGTTTTTAGCCAATTTTTCGATATTTGTCGTATGAAAGGTCGAACTTCAAAACGATACTGATCTTGGTAAAATCCGTCGCCTCTATTGAAAGTTTTAGGCAGACATGCAAACATACATACATACATGCATTTATATATTGGTAACTAAAAATTTTCGACCCAAACTGATGAAAAAGCTTGCCCTATCTCTGAACACACTTTATGTAAAATTTCAAATATTTAGACCAGAAATTGTCTGAGTAATTCGTATGAACATGCATGTTTCTAGCTTTCATCCGTCATCAGCATGGGTTGGGATTGAACTCACGACACCATTGTGTACAGTTTGGTGTTCTATTAAATGAGCTACGATGATTCACCATTTGAATGCACGGTTTATTATCACTTTTTTGACATTTAAGATTTTTTACATATTTTTACAATATTAACATCAAAATGCTGTTTTTTTGGGGGTTTTTTTTTCATGAGATGCATATTCGTTGAATAAAACATGATTTTTATAATTTAATTAACCTTGAATGCTTTTATTTTTGTGTGTGTGTGTGGGGGGGGGTTATAGATTTTGTTTTCCGTCCATTTTTATTTTTCCTTACTTGAAAAATGTTTATAAAAATTTTTCCTTACTTGAAAAATGTTTATAAAAATTTTTCATTACTTGATAAATGTTTATAAAAATTTTTCCTTACTTGAAAAATGTTTATAAAAATTTTTCCTTACTTGAAAAATGTTTATAAAAATTTTTCCTTACTTGATAAATGTTTATAAAAACATAAAAGCTCAGTATCCTGACCAAGAAACAAATGAAACATGCATGGTTCCCCGTGAGTGCACAGTGAACGAGGCATTAAAAAAATGACTAAGTTCAGCATTTATCCCCCCCCCCCCCCCGCCGTCCAATTTAGCCCCAAAAGTCCCCAAGGGAAGTCAAATCTTGGTGAAAATGAACAAACGGTGCAGTTTTAGGCCTTAACATATGTAAATTTGAGTTCTGCACCATGCAAAAAGAAATGACCAAGGCCATCATTTGTCTCCCCCCCCCCATTTAGTCCCAAAAGTCCCCAAGGCCTTAACATATTTAAATTTGAGTTCAGCACCATGCAAAACTGCTAAATAGACATACGCAGAAAATTTTGGACAAATATGGTAAAATAGTCCCAAAAATGGATTGTTTTTATTAGCACTAAAAAAACCCTTGGAGCACACCCAAGAGTTATCGTGCAGTATAGACAAATAAAATTATAAGAAATCAGTTACAAATTTTCAGAAAGTTTTATAAATCAAAGCAACATATTTAAATTATTGCGATTATTTGAAACTTTTTGAATTTAAAATTTTTTTTTTATTCAATAATTGTTTGCATTTGTGTTTCATGTCGAACAAAATTTTTGTAAAATTTCAGAATTCTCAAGATGTCAAGTGGAGATTTTGATCCTTGCGAATGCGTTTGGAGCCACGAACATGCTATGAGGAGATTGATCAACCTTGTAAGTTTCAAATCCTCTTCGTTTCTTTGTACGTTCCTTATCCGACTCCAAATTTTTTTTTTCTTTTCTAACACAAATGTAGAATGTGCTTTCAATAAGTTTCCAGACTTTTTTTTCGTCTGGCCACTCTTATCGATAGTACACACTCTTATTGATAGTACACACATAAAACTTTCGTTCCTTTCAAAGTAATCTCCTCCAGCTGCAACGCACATGTTGTACCTTTCCAACAACTTCTGGAAGGTTCTATGGAAGTCCTGCTTTGTCAGTGTGTCAATGACCCTCGTAACAGCCTCTTTCATCCTCAATTGTCTAATGATAGCCTCTAAAGTTTTCCTTGAGCTTAGGGAATAACCAAAAGTCACAGGGAGCAAGGTCTGGACTATAGGGAGGGTGAGAAACTGTTTTGATGTTCATCTTGGTCAAATAGTCTGTGACAAGAATGGAGTTATGAACTGATGCATTCGCGCAAATCTTCCACATTTTCAGTTCCTCGCGAATAATTGGGTGTACAGTTCCCACACTAAGGTCAAACTATGCACTTATTGTCTCTATAGACAACGGTTCTTATCTAGGAAATTCTTTATTTGGCCAATCAACTCTAGTGTTCTGATTCCTTACTCCTCCCACACCTCTCATCATCCCTTACATACTCCCTCCTTCCTTGAATCTCTTATGCCACTCAAAAACTGATGCTTGATTCATGCAAGATGGTCCAAAAGCAGTCTGAAGCATTCCATACGTTCTTGTGGCATTTTTTCCAAGTTTAAAACTAAATTTTATTGCATATTGTTCTTCTAAAGTGTCGTCACGTCCAAATTGCATTTATGACATTCACCAGCTGTGACAATCAGGCTTTAGTAGAGTGTATTCCAATTCCTGCTGTAGCTGTTCATTTGAACCTGAAATCATTAAAGTCGGTCAGTTATTTCATAGTATGTATAACAATAACATACTGAATTTACAAGAGTCTGCAACAATTTTTAATACCTGTACAAAAGAAGTCTGGAAAATTGAATATACCTCATACTTTGTTTGGGAGTGTTCGAAGATAAGTTTTGTTGAAATGTCTCTGATCAAAAATCAATAATCAAAAATAAAAACAATTCATTCAAAGAAGGAACAACTTTATCACAAGTTCATTTGAAAAGTTTTATAACTGCACAAGCAGAAGGCCTTGGCATACAAAATCAACAGCAGGTTCTTTGACAAGACAGGGGCGCGTTAGAAATGGATGTTTCTGTTTAGAGCACAATCGAACCATGATACTTGATTTTTGCATTTAAAACTTTAATTCAAGCTATTATATATAAAAATTTTATAAAATCAACAGTAAGTTCTCTACAGTGCAATGTACACTACAATGTATTGTGGACACTAAGTCACTGAGGAGGAATGTGAGGCTTCCTCTCGATGCACCGCGATGATCCACAACTAAAGCAGACAATTTATTTGATTTTTACTTTCATTGATTTTTATTGACATTGTAAGTATTGGAAGTGTGGAACATTCATTGATCCTCATTTAATCCTGGACATCGAGTGACCCTGCTAGTCATATAAAATTTTAATTTGCCTGATTATTATTTAATATTATATATACACTCTTCAACTTATAATGAATATCTAATCTCTTTCTCATATATAGTGATTTAAAGGTTGTGAGGGTTTTTTGAAGCATGGAAAACGATGTTACTTTTTGCATTTAATATTTTTATTGTTTTTTTTTTATATTTCAAGCGGACCTCCGCTCTTGGTCACAAAAAAGTTTTTTTGTGACCAAGAGCGGAGGTCCGCTTGAAATATAAAAAAAATAACAATAAAAATATTAAATTCATGCTTCAAAAAACCCTCATAATCTTTAAATCACTATCCTAGAAACATACGTGAACTTTTAACAATATATTATTTTAAAAATATAATTATCCACTGACACGTGTTTCGTCGTCTGCAACTCATCAGAGTGGCTGAATCTAGCGAGATTCAAAATCAGGACCCCATGATGAGAAGTGGTCCCGTGGTAGAGGTTTAAGCTTCTTATCATAGGGTCCTGATTTCGAATCTCGCTTGATTCAGCCACTCTGATGAGTCGTAAACGACAAAACACGTGTCAGTGGATAATTATATTTTAAAAATAATATATGCCGCTCCCCATTTAGGGTGTACCAAAATTGGTCAAAGGGAAAATTATTCCCAACTCGTATTTAAGTAAAAATGCACTTTCGTATAAATAATTGAATTCGTTCAATGAGTATTGCTAACAAAAACAAATAAAAAAATTTATATATATAAAGTGACTTTGTCTGCAGAATGTTCTCTACTAAACTATGTTGTCAATTTTTGGTTTACAGACTTGAAACGTGATATAGAGGTGATAGGAGCAAATTTGATTTAGTTTTTAGCTGGTAAAAGTTGCTGCTAAGGTATGAAAATTTTTAAAAATTGGAACTTGTCAGTCATGAGTAGGGCTGTGACAACAGCATATTCTTTTCATTGTTTCGACTCTCGAGTGTATATCTGACACAGTTATGTGGTTCTCGGTTGTCTATCTAAAAGCATACAAGATATCAACGGATACACACTTGAGTCAAAACAATGGAAGGAATATGCTGTCCTAGCCCTAGTAATAAGTCAACTTAGTGTTACTTCTACGTATGCACAAATATACAGAAGTTTTTAGATGCGTATGGACTTGCTGGAAAACTAGATTTTTTTGGTTTCTATTGTAACAAAGTCATGTTTTTTTAACTTTTAAAATCACTATATATTAAATACCATGTAATGATGTCCATATAACGTTAAATACCATGTAATGATGTCCATATAACGTTAAATACCATGTAATGATGTCCATATAACATTAAATACCATGTAATGATGTCCATATAACGTTAAATACCATGTAATGATGTCCATATAACGTTAAATACCATGTAATGATGTCCATATAACGTTAAATACCATGTAATGATGTCCATATAACGTTAAATACCATGTAATGATGTCCATATAACGTTAAATACCATGTAATGATGTCCATATAACGTTAAATACCATGTAATGATGTCCATATAACGTTAAATACCATGTAATGATGTCCATATAACGTTAAATACCATGTAATGATGTCCATATAACGTTAAATACCATGTAATGATGTCCATATAACGTTAAATACCATGTAATGATGTCCATATAACGTTCCACGTGGAAATCAATAAAGTATTGGTATTATAAATCTAATAAATATGAAATTTGCATAAATTTATCAAATTTAAGCATATTTTACAACTGAACAATGCCAGGTGATGAGTTGGATCAAAAAAAGGAATGACTATGAATATTTCTTTTCAGGATTTTATTAAATAAGTTTTGTTTAAATGAGTTTTTTTTTTTTTTACTGAAAGTTAATTTTACTGAAATTTAATTTTTTTTTACTGAAAAATTAATTGAATCCTTTTTCTTCAATTGATTTGATGTTTTCTGAAATTAAAAATTTTATTTTATTTATCAGTTGCGATCATCTCAAAGTCAGTGCACAAATGACCAATGTTTTCCAGAAAGTAAGTTTTTCTTACAACATTATTCTTTCATGAAAAATGAGTCTTATTTTTTGAAGCATTCAAAATTCTATTTCATCAACTATTGAAATATCTTTATATGAAATCATTTAAAATTATCATATTTCATCATAGAAAAGATGCCATGATTAATTTTTTTTATAAATAAAATTTATCTATTTTGAAAACTAAAAAAAAAACCCAAAAAACATCTTTAAATGGGAAATTTCCAATATTTTTTGTAAAAATATTTTTTGGCTGGAGTTTCAGTTCAGAAGATGAAGAAGCAAATTTTTTTGTATTTTTTAAGACAAATTTTGTTTCATCTTAGAAATCGAACTACTTCTCTTTCAGTGCCTGGACTGTCCGAAGGCCCAGATGGAGGCATTAGTAGCATGATGATGATAATGCTTGGCTGGATTGTGGTCGCCACAGCCTTATTCCTATTGCGTCCAACGAGTCTTCGACGTATTAGAGGGGGTGACATGAAACCTAACAGAGAAACAGACGTAAGCACAAACCATAAACTTATCTCATTTACTTCATTTCAAAGATTTTAATCTATATATCTATAATCTCTCTCTCTCTCTCTCTCTATATATATATATATATATATATATATATATATATATATATATATACATATACATATATAATGAAGAATAAAAGGACAATATAAAACTATTTACTAATGCACATAGATTGAATCGTTTATTTAATAAGGATGCTACATCAATAAGGGGTATAGGATAAGTAAATTCTTTATACCGTCTGCTCATAATTCGAATACCCCTTTTAATATATACAAACCTCGCATCAGTCCCCTATTTCAAGAAAAACCCTTCTCTAGGTATAAAACCCTTAACCCCATATGATTAACAAAACATCTACTTTCAATCACTTTTCCTATATCCTTCCTGATTTTTTTGATTTTTTTAAAATTTTTCTTCCTTTGAAGATTGTAATGCTGGGTGTGGGGCAGCCAAACCAGCTGCCAACATTGCCCCGCTTTTTTATTGAAACCAACCGAGAGCTCTTTTTAGTATCCTCGCTGTTCCCTTTAGTGCAATTGTCTGAATCTCTTTTGCACTTGGTTCACGCACATATGCACACATAGCGACCCCCCCCCGTATCCAACCATGGCATACGTGGTATCCACCTTACATACGACCTTACATTTCCATTATGTAATATCAACAATCTTTCTCCTCTACCGCATTAATTGCTGTAGTTCTATTTCCTTTCCTCCAGTTTCAACGTATTACCCCTTTCCTCTTGCGCCCCCAATATAGCTATCACTAGATGTCGCACCTCTAATATGTTACCAAGCATCTTCTCTCCTCTTCTGATGAAAAGCATTAAGCTTTGAAATACCATGGTATAAAGAGTTTACTTATCCTACACCCCTAATTGATGTAACATCCATATTAAATAAACGATTCAATCTATATGCATGAGTATATGTTTTTATATTGTCGTTTCTTTTTTTTAATTTTCATGTTTTTATATTGTAGTTTTTTAATTTTCATGTTTTTATATTGTAGTTTTTTAATTTTCATGTTTTTATATTGTAGTTTTTTAATTTTCATGTTTTTATATTGTAGTTTTTTAATTTTCATGTTTTTATATTGTAGTTTTTTAATTTTCATACTCCATATAAGCTCTAAATTTGTTGAGCATTATCCCAATAAGTCTCCTCTTAAAGAATCTATCTTATTCTTTTGACTCCCCCATATATATGTATTGACATATGAACACAACAGGACTTGTATGGATTCTTCCAGAAGTTGTTGGAATGGTACAACAACTGCATTGCAGCCAGAGGAGATTACTTTGAAGGGGACTAGAGTTTCATTGTGCACTATCTATAAAAGTGCCCATACGAAAAAAAAAAAAAAGTCTGGAAACTTATTGAAGGCACTTTGTATATTGACTTTCATTGTTTCGTCCTTTATCCAATTATCACCAGACCTTGAGAAATAACCTCAGCTTCCTTTTGTCTTCCTTTGTGAACAACTTTCTATCCATTATCTTTCTACCAATCCTATTTTCTACACTTTTCTCTTTTCATATTTTTTCCTCTTTCCTTTCGAACACGCTTGGGATGGAAACGTCAATAGTATCACAAACATTTTTGTCGCAGATGTAAAGATTATAATGCTTTAGGTAATCTGTTGGGGCAACATTAAGGGAATATGGTGGATTATAAAACAAAACTTCATATCTTATTGCTTCAAGATGAGCCACCAACTGTTCCAAACTGAACATTGCCCTCAACTCATAACTGTCAACTATCACACTCAAGACTGTCCCCAACTGTTGTAAAATGAACTCTAAAATTGATTGACCTTCTTTGACCCAATCATTGCCACACCTTGACCAATAATAATCCCACCTCAGCTTCCTTTTTATCTTTCTTGGTAAATACCTTCCTATCCATTGTCTTTCCATCAACCCTATTTCTTAAACCTTTGTTCTCCTGATAAACCTATTTCCTCCCCTCCCCCCACTTCCTTGGAGGAAGGGAGAACAATCTCGATAGCATCACAAATTTACTTATAACTTAGGTTTTATTTCGAATTTTCAACATGACTGTGATTAACACTTAACTAAATGGCATTTTTTTTTTTTGTCTTCCTTCAGAGATCCGACAATCCTCCACCAGCACCTCCGACTGCCTAGAAAATTGATGCAAATGTTCACGTGCAAAAAGAAAAGCGAGAAAGACTGCGGTAATTGTGCTGATGCGGCTGAGAGAGAGAAAGGAGAGAGCACTGCTGATGGATTTGTTTTTGTCTATTTTCTGAACACTGCTAACATTATTTTAATAAAACATGGTTTTAAAAAGAACGAATAAGTTAAGTTTCCACTTCCTGTCTTTCTAGGATTGTCTGTCGTCATCAATACGTTTCCATAACTCATCACTTCTTGACTGGTGGTCGGGGCTCATGTTTGTTAGACATCACCATTTAAAAACGGCAGTGTTTTAATTTTCAATTTCTTTTTCTCACTTCTTTCCTATTTTGTTTTGAAGATGCACACACACGTATACACACACACACATACACCCTACAGATGTTTATGTTTTCGGCTCTTCTATTCACACGATTCACGGTTTGGCCTTCACCAATTTGCTAAAATCTCTCGACACTTGTTTAAGAATGAAAAACAAAATGGCGCTTCTGTTTTGGGGAGGATTTTCTAAGAGATAACTTCCATTTACTTTAAAAAAAAAAAAAAAAAAAAAAAGAGCATTGCCGAAATAGTTTACAAAAACGAAACATATTAAGAAACTTTAAACGAAAACAAATACACGAAATTTTGAATAATAACAAAAGTGAATACAAATGGAAAATATTAATACATAAATAATATCTGAATAATTCTAATTAGTTAATCAATTGAAAAAGGAAATAAGTTTGAAACAAATAAATAAACTGCACAATGAAACCAAAAATAAATAAACTGCACAATGAAACAAAAATAAATAAACTGCACAATGAAACAAAAATAAATAAACTGCACAATGAAACAAAAATAAATAAACTGCACAATGAAACCAAAAATAAATAAACTGCACAATGAAACAATGCGAAAACTAGGAAAAGTAAATGAACTTGCGTTAATAAAGAAACTCCATTAGATGAAGGCGGAACATTTTAATCTTAGTCGTCAACAATTTCCAGATATGTCTTTTTGGCATGAGACCAAAATAATTTTATTTTTTATTTTCGTAAACTGTTTCGGCAATGCTATTTTTTTTTTTTTTTTAGTAAATGGGAGTTATCTCCCTTAGATAATCCTTAAAAAAAGTGCCAACAAAATATTGAATTTCAATTAAACTAATATTTTGTCATGTCGAAATAAGTAACATATCCAAAAATTATGAAAACTGATAAAGTAGAAAATGAATTATTAATAAAAATAGTTAAAAAATAAAAAAAAACCTGCAAGTTATAATTAAATGATAAACAGAAATCCAAACTGAGTTATATTTACAAAACATAAAATTGGTGGATCAAAGGTTCATGAACTCCTAGAAGTCCATGTTTTATGTAATACCACAATATAGATATGACAGGCAAATAGATAACATTGGTTTTAATTGAAATTTCAATTTTATGATTTTTGAGTTCTCCTGTAAGAGACGTCTCCCTGAACTACTTTCGCTTTTTCTTACATGCTTCTATTCTGAATTCATAGCAGCTCGCCGATATCAGTGGACTTTTTTTCCTAAACAAAATGGTCAATTAACAATTTTTTTTTTTTTTTTTTAAACTGATAGAAATTATTGCACGCTAAAAAAATTAAAATAAAACAAAAGTAATTTTTCTTATTTCAAATTAATTCAAAATAAAACAAAATAATTTTATTTCAAATTAATTAAAAAAAAAACAATTTTATTTCAAATTAAATAATTCAAAATAAGAAAAATAATTTTTGTTTAATTAAATTTCTATCAGTTTGAAATAAAAAACATAAAATCGATTAAATAATCAAGTAAAAATGCCATTTTTTTTTTTTTTACCTTATTACAAAACTTCAAAAGTTAATTCAAGTAAATTACTAACAATTTAATAAACAAAAATATTGTAAAAACTGAATTTAACTTGCAAAAAAAAAAAATTTTTAAATTTAGTAATCAACCAAAAAAAAAAAAAAAAATGAATTTTTTACTTGATTAAATAATTTAAAAAAATAAAACGATTTAATTATTTTTTATTGCGAAATAATTTCTATCAGTTTGAAATATGTTAAACTTAAAGAAAAAAAAAACATTATTAATGACTGATTTGGTAGAAAACAAAAGTTCACTGATACCGGCCCATTGCTACTAATTCGGAATAGGGACATGTGAGCGAGAAAAGGCAAAAGTAGTTCCCAACCTTGTTTCAATGGTTGAAACGTTGCATAGTTTTTGTGAATCTTGTCTGAAAATAAAACAAAACTTTTCTCTGGTGCTTATTCAGAATTACATGTATTTAAAAAAAAAAAAATCTTTCATGTACGTATTCGTCATGAGACGAAGATGTCATATTCTAAAAATCAAGTATTTATTTTTTTTGATCAAGTATTTATTTTTTTTAATAAAATCAAATTTTATGAGAAAACAAGATGGGAGCCGCAAATGACCATATTGTTTCAGAATGTGTTAAAATTCAAGGACGATAATTCAATTTGACTGAGATTTTGTTTGTATTCAAAATAAGACTTTAATTGCTAAAAATCTGAAAATGTGATTTTTTTTTTTTTAATTAAAAAAAATCTACTTGATCACTTTATGTGATTTTTGGAATATGACACGTTCCATGATGGATACATACATCTATATTTTTTTTAACCAGAACAAAAGAAATTCTCTGAACATCGTGTTCACATTCTCAACAGAAAGATAACTTTTTTTTCAATACCAACTTTTGAAAATTTCTTTTGATGTCAGCAAATTGTCTCAAACACTGAGTTTGCTTCTCAACTTTGAATTTTCTATAAAAAATGAAAATGTTTATTTGTGAAAACAGAATTTCTTATGTTTCTGGATTTTAACGATTTTTCGTATCGTTTGGATATTTTGGACTTCTGTTTTCATCTTGATTGTTATTTGCACAACGTTTCAGTTAATGAAACCTCCGACTTCTTGCCGAAATCATGAACGTATATCGAATTCAGTAAGGGTTCTGTTTTAAATTCCAAGCAGATTCTCAGAGTTCAACAAGATACACTTTAAAAAGATTGAAAATGACACTCAAGCTGAGAACAGTCATCCAAAGAATTTAAATATAACGATTCTTAATTAGATGATTGTTTTTGTGAGAAAAAAAAAAGATTGCTTACCGATCGTGAGATTTGATCTAACCCATTCGAGGGAGTAACGTTTTTTTAAGCTGAACACAAAAAGAAGAAAAAAAAAAAAATCGCTTGATATAATTTTTTTTTTTTTTAAAGTTTATAATAAATATTATCCTGTTTAGATTCTATTCTATCTTTTCTGATTGCCTTTATTTGGTTTATTCATATGAAAGGCCCGATTGAAAAAAAAAAAAATTAAGAAAACACTTGAAATTTTGTCTGTAAACTTTCATAAAGTTTACAAAGAAAACATTCTTGCCAGGCATTTTTTCCTGTGAATGTCAAATTTCATTTAACGTGGCTGTGCTAAATTTACGTGATTTTGAAGCTTTTAAACTGTCAATTCGAAAATAATTTCATGTTAGAATTAAAGTTTATCGGAAAAGGCAAGTGCTTTTTTTTTTTTTTTTTTTTTTTTTTTTTTTGTCAGTGAAAACAAAAAAAAATCCATTTTTCCACCTGAAAGCATCAATGAAAGCTGTATTTCTAGTTTTTGTAATTCATTCAAAAAAGAAAAAAAACTCGATGAGCATAAAACAAGAACAAGAGATGAGGCACAAACACAATTTTTTTTCTTGTTACATTTCAAATTTGTTTTCTTGTTACATTTCAAATTTGTTTTCTTGTTACATTTCAAATTTGTTTTCTTGTTACATTTCAAATTTGTTTTCCAAAATTACATTTTTTGTGCTTGTTAAAAAAAAATCGACCGTCAATTATCTTAAGATGTAATTTTAAGCAAAAACAACAGTACTTACTTGTCATGTCGAAAATAGTGATATATCCAAAAATTTATCGAGTAGAACTTTTGTGTTTTTAGTAAAAAAAAAAAGAAAAGTTCATTGCCATGGTCAAAAAAAAAGTCTGCCATTAAAGTAGTGGAAAGGGAGATAAGTATGTTTCCTGTATTTGCAATCTTTAAGGTGTTCACATCTAGGGAAAATACAATGTCCCAATTTTCCATAAAAGTTACTTTCAACTATATATAAATTTCTACTCAATGAATTTTTTATAATTTTTGGATATATTACTATTTTCAACATGGCAATTAAGTATTGTGGTTTTTGTTTAAAACGACATTTAAAAAAAGAATTTGATTTGTCAATTATCTTAACTAGCCGCATTTGTTTAACTTTTCATTTTTCGTTGCCAAATTTTTTTTCTTTACATTTTTTTGTTACGACAGCAAATAAACGGTGAAGAGTTTCCTTCATCGCATACGTTTCTCGTTGCGTTGATCTGTCATTTTGTAAATAAAAGTAGATTACAATTTTTATAAACAGATTTCCAGTTTTTTTTTTTTCACTTAAAAATTAGTCCCTATTTACTGCCTCCCCATGAGGGCAGAGTTAGACACAAGTTCGTTTTTTATTTGGGGAAAATCCAGCTCCCTCCAAAAAAAATCCCCCCCCAAAAAAACTACTCTGGATTAGAACAAAAAAAAAAAAAATTGCTCCAGTCTCAAAGAACATCTTGAATGACCAACTACAGAATAGACTAAGTGTAACATTAGAACAGATACTATACTTTGTTCTTTAATTTTATTGCTCGTTAAGTTATACGTATCAGTAATTGTTACATTAAAGAAAATAAACTAACAAAAACCTTAGGCGCAATAAGAATTGGGATCGAGGGTCTTTCGATTGTCTACGAAACTTGAGATTACTTTTAGTCGGCACCTTTCACCAAAATACCGCATTCGCACTGTAGAGTTAATCCTACTTAATGAATCTCAAACGTTTTAAATGATAAATATGTCTGTGGGTATTTTTAAAAAAATTTTTATGAGATATGAAAAAGTTGGTTTGTTCTTAGCCAATAAGCCAAGTAGTTTCTTTTAAAGTCTGTTAGCCGTTTGTTTTAAGGGAATTAATTTTCACGTTGGGTTTCAACGAAAGTCTAAAACAGTATTTTGTGACAAACTGGATTTCAAATTGAATCGTACACTCGAGATTTCTTGAATTGACTTTTGGGCACAAATGACTTTCTGAATCGAGTTTTAAAATTAGATTTTTAAAATAGTTTTAAGATTTAAAAAAAAAAAAATTTTTTTACAACCCTCTTCCTTCCCCTCTCAACTGACTTTCTTCCTTTTCATCTATAAAAACAAACACTGGTTATATTTATTTTTTTTCTGCAACTTCTTTTCGTATTCACTTGATGATTGAAATCAACTTCAATTCAAGACACAAAACAAATACATATATATAAAGGTGGCGAGATGTTTGTTTACATTGAACTTTTAAATCAATGCATTTCAGGTATAAACATTATGTACTTCTATGTCCTGTCAAAGTTAGAAATCCCCCCCCCCTCCAAAAAAAAAAATTTGTGAAACAAAACAATTGTACATAAAAATGAATTTATTGAATTATCGAGTTTTAATGTGGAAAAGTTGTGCAACTAATTCAGTATGACAAACTGGTTTATCTCCCTTGACTTAAATTAAGGGTTTGCCATTTTTAAACCATATGTACTTGTGGATAATTTTTTTTTTTTTATTAAATACTTCTGGCACATCTACTTGATCATTTTTTTGTAATTTTGGGAATTTGTAATTTTGATATGACATGTGTAATGTTTTCACCTGAAATGTGTTGGGTTTAAAAGATTACAAATGTAAAGGAACGCCAAAAAGGATTTCGTTGCCATGGAAACTGCGTGTGTGCTGCATCTTTTAATATTTTCTTTTTTTTTTTTTTGTGCTCAATATAAGTTTTCGCATATAAATTTGACAAAACAATCCCAAAAACCCAACAATCTTATTTTTTGGTGATAGCAAAAAAAAAAAGAAAGTTGTAAATGTTTTTTTCTGTTTCGTATTTGTTGACTGTGATAAGGACTTGAGGAGAAAAAGGATGTTGGGAATTTGGTTTCGTTTTGGAGATTTCTCATCAAAAAAAAAAAAAAAATTTTAAGGAATCACTTGGAACAAAATTTGGGCATTTTTTGTTTTTTTTTTAAGGGTATTTCTCATGTTTGGTTTTTATCAAGATTCTGGGTAATAGAATGTTTTTTTGGCATTTCTTCAGAATAACAACGAAAATTGAAAAATTGAATTTCAGTTAAAAACCAATGATATCTACTTAATAGTTATGTCGAAATTAATATAATATCCAAAAATTATGAAAAAACTGAGTTACTTCCCGTGTTTAAGTTATATTGCAAGAATAATGACTGATCAATGGATCATGAAATTGTGAAAGTACGTGTCTATATATTAATAGCGTAGTACCTTTTAACGTCATGGTTTCCAGATAATAAATTATGTAATCAGGAGATCTTATTAAAAAGAAGGATAGAAGGTGATAATATACTATGGTTATTAAATTAGCGAATCTATATTTTAATTTAATATTCGTAATGTTGTCACCTATCTTCTTTTTTTAATAAATAGGATCTCCCAATCACCGAAGACACAAGGTAAAAATTAGAAAATGTCGCTTTTGGGCTGCACGTGAAACAAAACTACCTTCTTGGTCTTCTGGCTCGGATCCAAGGGTAGTATCTGTTTTGTCTAAAGATGGTATAATGAATATGTGAGAAACTCCTATAAAGATATTGGAGATCGGCCGCAATAACCAGATTACTTAGATAAATACTTTTACAGTTTTAACAAAAGGGCTACAATAATATCGCGGGGTTTCCATTCACGTTGAACATCCATAGAATGCCCAGTTGCAGTATAGTACGTATGAAAGATGCCGCTGTGGAATTTCAACAGGTTCTGCTAGTTTACGTGATTGGCTTTTCTAGTTCCGTAATAATTATGGCCATGACATATTCTTTTCATTGTTTTGACTCGAGTGTGTATCCGTTGATATCTTATATGCTTTTATATAAAGTGATTTGGTTCTTAATTTATTAAATGGGTCAAACTATGTTGGATATATACTCGAGAGTCAAAACAATAAAAAAAAATATTCTGTTGTTAGCCCTAGTAATAATACAGGGTACTTGTGCAGTTTAGTCAAGACATGAAAATATCGAAAAAAAAAAAAGGATATATTGCATGTATCCGTCATGGAACGAAGTTCTCCGAAAAAAAATTTCACTTGATTTTATCTATTTTTTTTTTTTTTTTACAGCGAAAAAAATTTGTTATATCGAGCAAAAGGTTCGATTTTTAGAAAGAAAAGCTAGTATTAAAGATGGGGAGGGAGTGTCGGCGCTTTAGATGGAGTTATCTCCCCGTGGCATGTTCAACAAATTTCATAATGGCTGACTTCAACGCACTCTTGTAGAAAAAAAAAAACTGCGAGGAAGGTGGGCTCTCTCTACTGTGCTAGAAAACTTCTAACACCCGAAAGTATCCTGTACCTCTATAAGGCTACTATTCGCCCATGTATGGAGTATTGCTGTCATATTTGGGCTGGTACATCGGCTACTAGTCTCTCGCTCCTTGACAGGGTTCAAAAGAGAGTTGCAAATCTGATAGGCCCTAAACTGACATCTAAGCTTCAGCCTCTGTCCCATCGTCGAAACGTTGCATCCCTCTGCCTGTTCTACAAGTATTTTAATGGTGAATGCTCTGATGAACTGCAAGCACTTGTGCCCCCACGACGTGAACACCCTCGACAGACCCGACAAGCTGCAAAATCCCACCCCCACACTGTAGAGATCCCTAGATGTAAAAGATCTTTCTACTCCAGTAGTTTCTTCTCCAGAACTGCTAGACTTTGGAATTCCATTCCAGGTCACTGCTTCCCCAACTGTACTGACATGCATAAGTTCAAGTGCAACGTGAACCAACATCTCGCTGCCCTAATCCCTACATAGTACCCCAGTAGATGTTTCCCCTGATAGTAGCCCCCTACACCAAAGTGGCAATGTGCCTTGTTTGGGGTGAAAATGTAATAAAAAAAAAATTAAAAAATTAAATTTTTTTCGGAGATCTTCAGTCCAAAACAGTACGTACAATATAACCTTTTTTTTTTTTTTGATATTTTCATTTTTTTAATGTCTTGATTAAACTGTACAAGTACCTAATACAGTAATGTTACTAATTGCAACACGACAATCAAGTTGATAACATTGGGTTTTAATGGAAATTCTATTTTGCGGCTTTCAATTTTCATTCTTATTCTGAACAAGCATTTTTTTTTTTTTTTTTTTTTTTTTTAAAGCGATAAAAGGGAAAAAAGATTTCCAAACAATTGTGTATCTTTGCTGGAAGAAAGTTTTATAGATCTTTCGTTTGTAAGATTGTATTTTATTTGACAAAAAAAATTAATAAAAAAACAAAAACAAAACAATATATATATATACTAGTGATTTTTTTTTCTTTTATTACGCGAGTTAAAAAAACAAAACTCCGCTATCTACAAAAAAATAAAAATGTGCCTTCATTCAATGCAAATTGAAAATGTAAGTTTACTAAGCGAATTTAACGCAACTTTTTTTTAAAGAATAAAACATTTGTTCATAAATCAAAGTACTTTTCGACGTAATCTTATCTTCATCAGGATAGACAGTTTTATATATATATACATATATATATATATAACAAATTGTTTATTTAAAAAAAAAAATATACGTTGAATTGACTTACTAAACTTACATTTTGAATTTGCATTTAAAGAACGCTTTTAACACGGAGAAAACAATCTTATATAACTTTTACGCGGATTTCCTAACTTGGACATTTGAAAATCATCGGGTCTTGTGACATCATGCCACGAGGGATAAATAAGATGAAAAAAAAAAAAAAAAACTATCTCGGTGAAAATAAGATGACGTCGAAAAGTACTTTGATTTATAAACAAAAGTTTCTTTAAAAATCTGCATTGAATTGATTTACTAAACTTACATTAAAAAAAAATGTCAAAATTTATTTTAAGTATTTTCACTATTTTGTAAACTGCAGGAAAAATGAAAAAATGCCTTCTAATAAAAAATGAATTGGTTTGTGAATTGATTAAAAATTTATTTGATTATTGTCGAGGCTGCTACAAAGAAGGTGGGCTCCCTTTACCATGCTAGAAAACTACTCATACTTGATAGTATCCTGTGTTTTTACAAAGTCATAATTCATCCATGCATTGAGTATTATTGCTACATCTGCGCTGATGCATCGACCACTTGTCTCTTATGCTAAGACAGGTACGACAACAACAAAAAAAGTTAAAATCTAATTGGTCCCGCACTATTGGTTAAGCTCCAACCTCTGCCCCATCGCTATTTCTGTTTTACAAGTACTTTAATGGAATATGATCTGATGAACTCCTAGAACTTGTGCCCCCCCATCGAAGTAAATACTCCAGACTAAAAGCAAAATCCCACCCCTTCACTGTCGAAATCCTTAGATGCCAAAAAGCCTTCTACACTAAGTTTCTTTCCTCAAACTACTAGATTTTGGAATTTCGTCTATATTTCCTGCTTCCCCGACTGTACTAAACTGCAGAAGTTTAAATGTAATGTGAACAAACATCTCACTACTTAACTCCAATCCCCTATTAAAACACAATCCTAAATAGTAGTCCCTTATATTCCAAGTGGCAATATGTTTTGTTGGGGATAGAGAAAAAAAAAAAATTATTTTTAGCAAGATAAATATGTTACATAAAGTCTTTTGTTTTTTTGCCAAGCTATTTAGTTAGAAATATTTGATGTGTAATGCAGCATTGAATTTTTTTTCATTTGCGCTTCGCTTCGGTTGTTGGTGGATTGGTTTTGCCCAGTCATAAAATTTGCTTAAATATGATATTTTAATTTGTCCAGATTTCATCTATAGATATAGATAGTTATAGTTTATATATAACGAGGACCACTACCGCACCACACCGGGTGTCCTTAACCTCGTCGGATTCCACCCGATGTGACAGGTGTTCTTTCGATCGTACATTGTCCCGTCATAATTTGGCCTGTTGATCGTCCTTACCCACTGTGTTTTCATGGTGGGGTGCTTTGTCTCTCGATCAAATCATCTCCTACCCTGTGTAGGTAGTCTCCAGGTACATCAATCACTCCGCTGGTCCTTGCGGCTTGCTGCAAAATGAAGAGTCCTCACCACAAACAAACAGAACTCCGGTTTATAACAATAACAAACTATTTATTAATTTCATTACTTCATAACAGCTACTGTCTAAATTGAGGTGACTGACTAGCAGTGAAACGATATAAGACCAGACCAGTAAAGTCACGGATTTCCCATTAGCACAGGCTAGTTAACATCATAACATCAGGCCTTGAGGGTTCCCAAATCGGGAGCGCTTGACCAGCCCAGCTGCTCAGCTTGCTGGCTACAACTCTTCTCTTGAGAATTCCTTTTTCTAAATCCAACCCCTTTTTCCCCACCTCTCCTTCAGAGAGTGGTTACAAATACCCTTTCTTTCTTCCTTTTAGAGCTTACCCTTCGTCTTGTCCACTCAGCACCTCTCTCTCCTTTTTATCCTATTAATTTGTACTGAGGTTTTTACTTATCAAATTAGGAGTGATTAGTCATTCCAAGTCGAACAATACCTGGCGGCGACCCCTACCCTTGACCCCCCATTCTAAGTTGTCAGCCTTGATCAGCTAAGGGTCTCTGTATTTCTTCAAATCTCTCAACAGAGGTTTTAAAACAACCTTTCATGTTAACAGATGTATAACGACAATGAGATAAAAACAAATTTTTTTTTTTTATCTTTTCTTGTCAAAATCCCATAAACATTTCTGCCCTGTCCCAATCAGACATCAACACCCTCTCTTCCTCTATCCTGTTCGGTCAAACACCCCTCTCACCGCAATATGCACCTTACTTCATGCATTCGTGACACCAATTATTGTTATATATATATATATATATATGTCGTGATTACCAAAAAAGAAAAAAAAAGTATCTAGAATCGAAACCAAAAGCAAAACTTTCAAAGCTGGTGACGTTACCACTGTACCAACAGCACATATGCTTATGAAGTGATTTTAAAAATAAACTAAGATGAATGTACAAAATGTATAACGATTTTTTTTTCAATTTTAACCCATTTTTGATCCCCTAAAAACTTAACCAACTAAAAACCCATAAAAGAACGGCCCGTAAAATATCCCCTAGCGCTCTTTGACTTTGTTTCAGAAAAAATAGAGTTTGCAAATATGCAGACAGACAGTGAGTTTTATAAATTAGATTTTGGAAAGAAAACTTTGGACAAAAAAAAAAAAAAAAAAAAAAAAAAAAAATAATTCCAAACAGATACAAAATAGATTTTTTGGATTTAACAAAAACAAAATCTTTTCTGTAGTTTCTCATTCTCTGTTCTGATATAATGTGCACGACAACAACATTTCTAAAATTGTTGTAAAACCATTCTATTTGGAAATTAACTTTTCCTGTCTAGTATGTGTGTGTAAGATTTCATATTTCGAAGTTCAAAATGGCATAATGTAAGCAAATAATTGCAGCTTTTTTTTTTTTTTTTTTATCATGCCCAAAGGCATTTTATTTCTTTTTGACGGATTGATTGCTGCTATTTCTTCTGATGAGTTAAGAGCAAAATAGATTCACTGATTGATTTAATAATTAAGTGATTGATTTTGTGCTATGAAACAGATACTGTCAAAAAGTGTAAATGTCAACTACATTAAAGGAATAAATAGTAAGATGGTCAACATTATGAAATTTGGAATATAGACTTCTGTCATTTATTCATTATATGCTCTGTAATTACATTGGACTTTTTTCTTTTTTTTTTTTTTACAAAGTCGTCACCACTTACTTATCAAGGCCCAGAGGTCACTCGAGGATAAGGATTAATAAGAATATAGTGGTCAATGGGACAATGTCGTAGTAATTGTTAGTGGAAATTTGGTAAATTGGATTACTTAAGGGGAACGGCTCATCAAGAACTTGTTTACGTTGGACTTGAAGACGACCATGTTGTAGTCAACTAGAAGGCAGGCAAATGGAAGAGAGTTCTACAGGTGTGCAGTTCTAAGAAAGAAGTTTTGTTCATGGAATCTACGATTAGATTTAGGCACATATAAAGAGTAGGGGAAATTATTGATAGTGGTTTCAGCTAGATAAGTGTTTTTTTGTGAAAGTTTGGCAAGGGGGACCATAGATCGGAGCTCAGACGAGCACTTGCCATAAAAATAACAACAAAGCAGAGATACGCTCGCAATGTCTCTTCTGTGAGAAAGAGGTTGCAGGGAAGAGAAAAGGACATCCCCCACTAGGCTACGAAGTCTATTTTGCACTCTGTCAAGACAGGATAAGGTCTTTCTAGCAGCTCCTGCCCAGATGTGGCAACAGTACTCCATCCTTGGAAGTACATGGCTCTTATACAGATAGAGAATTGCATCAGCAGTGAGATATCTACTGGATCAATGGAAGGATCCCATCGACATTGGCAACAGATTTGATGTACGTGTTCGATTTCAGATCAGGAGTAATGGTCAGAAATGGAACACGTACATCAAGTCTATTGCCAATGTAATTGTCTACTCTATATAAAAGTTAGGTACGTCCAAGGATTGGTATATATAAAAAAAGAATATAAGGGAATAAAAAATATTTTCACAAAAAAAAAAAAAAAAAAAAAAAAAATTATATATGTATATAAATATATATATATATATATATATATATATTACAAGGCAGTCACCACTTATCAAGGCTATATATAAAAAAAAAAAGAAAAAAAAAAGAACAGGTCTATATATACATATTGTAACGATATTGCATGCTCTGGTAATACCAATTCACCTTGCTTAGAGGCTAGGGGTTGGATGTTGATGATGATGATGATGATGTTGATGATGGTGGAAGGAGAAAGCATTAAGAAAGGTTGTTATATTGACTTAATGCACGCAATTGTTTGAATTAATTGATCCCGACGCCAGAGAATCTATTAAAAACCCAACTCAAGGGGAAGTTACCTGCGTTAGATAAACTGATGGGAAGATTAATGTGGCCATCAAAATTTTATTTCAAATGGTTTTCCTACGAACAAAACAAGATGGCCAGCACGATTAGTTATGGATGAGAATCCAAATTTTCCACCACAAGATTTGTTATTTTTCTTTTTTTTTTTTTATATGAAATGGAATTTGGGAAAAAGGAAATCCCTAGTTATACAAATAAAGCAAGAGGAGGGGAGATCCCTCCGCATGAGTGATCATGAAAAGATAGAAACCCAAGGAGGATGAAGACAATTGTACTCTCCCATTGAATGTGATGGTCAGAAAAAATGAGTTGGGGAAAGAATTGAAGAAAGGAATGATCTCCAACTGGCACAGAAAGAAAGGAATGATCTCACACTGACACAGAAAGAAAGGAATGATCTCACACTGACACAGAAAGAAAGGAATGATCTCACACTGACACAAAAAGAAAGGAATGATCTCACACTGACACAGAAAGAAAGGAATGATCTCACACTGACACAGAAAGAAAGGAATGATCTCACACTGACACAAAAAGAAAGGAATGATCTCACACTGACACAGAAAGAAAGGAATGATCTCACACTGGCACAGAAAGAAAGGAATGATCTCACACTGACACAGAAAGAAAGGAATGATCTCACACTGACACAGAAAGAAAGGAATGATCTCCAACTGACACAGAAAGAAAGGAATGATCTCACACTAGCACAGAAAGAAAGGAATGATCTCACACTAGCACAGAAAGAAAGGAATGATCTCACACTAGCACAGAAAGAAAGGAATGATCTCACACTGGCACAGAAAGAAAGGAATGATCTCACACTGGCACAGAAAGAAAGGAATGATCTCACACTGACACAGAAAGAAAGGAATGATCTCACACTGGCACAGAAAGAAAGGAATGATCTCACACTGACACAGAAAGAAAGGAATGATCTCCAACTGACACAGAAAGAAAGGAATGATCTCACACTGACACAGAAAGAAAGGAATGATCTCACACTGACACAGAAAGAAAGGAATGATCTCACACTGGCACAGAAAGAAAGGAATGATCTCACACTGACACAGAAAGAAAGGAATGATCTCACACTGACACAGAAAGAAAGGAATGATCTCACACTGACACAAAAAGAAAGGAATGATCTCACACTGACACAGAAAGAAAGGAATGATCTCACACTGACACAGAAAGAAAGGAATGATCTCACACTGACACAGAAAGAAAGGAATGATCTCACACTGACACAAAAAGAAAGGAATGATCTCACACTGACACAGAAAGAAAGGAATGATCTCACACTGACACAGAAAGAAAGGAATGATCTCACACTGACACAGAAAGAAAGGAATGATCTCACACTGACACAAAAAGAAAGGAATGATCTCACACTGACACAGAAAGAAAGGAATGATCTCACACTGACACAGAAAGAAAGGAATGATCTCACACTGACACAGAAAGAAAGGAATGATCTCACACTGACACAGAAAGAAAGGAATGATCTCACACTGACACAGAAAGAAAGGAATGATCTCACACTGACACAGAAAGAAAGGAATGATCTCACACTGACACAGAAAGAAAGGAATGATCTCACACTGACACAGAAAGAAAGGAATGATCTCACACTGGCACAGAAAGAAAGGAATGATCTCACACTGGCACAGAAAGAAAGGAATGATCTCCAACTGACACAGAAAGAAAGGAATGATCTCACACTGACACAGAAAGAAAGGAATGATCTCACACTGACACAGAAAGAAAGGAATGATCTCACACTGGCACAGAAAGAAAGGAATGATCTCACACTGACACAGAAAGAAAGGAATGATCTCACACTGGCACAGAAAGAAAGGAATGATCTCACACTGACACAGAAAGAAAGGAATGATCTCACACTGACACAGAAAGAAAGGAATGATCTCCAACTGACACAGAAAGAAAGGAATGATCTCACACTGACACAGAAAGAAAGGAATGATCTCACACTGACACAGAAAGAAAGGAATGATCTCACACTGGCACAGAAAGAAAGGAATGATCTCACACTGGCACAGAAAGAAAGGAATGATCTCCAACTGACACAGAAAGAAAGGAATGATCTCACACTGACACAGAAAGAAAGGAATGATCTCACACTGGCACAGAAAGAAAGGAATGATCTCACACTGGCACAGAAAGAAAGGAATGATCTCACACTGGCACAGAAAGAAAGGAATGATCTCACACTGGCACAGAAAGAAAGGAATGATCTCACACTGACACAGAAAGAAAGGAATGATCTCACACTGACACAGAAAGAAAGGAATGATCTCACACTGGCACAGAAAGAAAGGAATGATCTCACACTGGCACAGAAAGAAAGGAATGATCTCCAACTGACACAGAAAGAAAGGAATGATCTCACACTGACACAGAAAGAAAGGAATGATCTCACACTGACACAGAAAGAAAGGAATGATCTCACACTGATACAGAAAGAAAGGAATGATCTCACACTGGCACAGAAAGAAAGGAATGATCTCACACTGACACAGAAAGAAAGGAATGATCTCACACTGGCACAGAAAGAAAGGAATGATCTCACACTGACACAGAAAGAAAGGAATGATCTCACACTGACACAGAAAGAAAGGAATGATCTCACACTGACACAGAAAGAAAGGAATGATCTCACACTGACACAGAAAGAAAGGAATGATCTCCAACTGACACAGAAAGAAAGGAATGATCTCACACTGACACAGAAAGAAAGGAATGATCTCACACTGACACAGAAAGAAAGGAATGATCTCACACTGACACAGAAAGAAAGGAATGATCTCACACTGGCACAGAAAGAAAGGAATGATCTCACACTGGCACAGAAAGAAAGGAATGATCTCCAACTGACACAGAAAGAAAGGAATGATCTCACACTGACACAGAAAGAAAGGAATGATCTCACACTGACACAGAAAGAAAGGAATGATCTCACACTGACACAGAAAGAAAGGAATGATCTCACACTGGCACAGAAAGAAAGGAATGATCTCACACTGGCACAGAAAGAAAGGAATGATCTCACACTGGCACAGAAAGAAAGGAATGATCTCACACTGGCACAGAAAGAAAGGAATGATCTCACACTGACACAGAAAGAAAGGAATGATCTCACACTGACACAGAAAGAAAGGAATGATCTCACACTGGCACAGAAAGAAAGGAATGATCTCACACTGGCACAGAAAGAAAGGAATGATCTCACACTGACACAGAAAGAAAGGAATGATCTCACACTGACACAGAAAGAAAGGAATGATCTCACACTGACACAGAAAGAAAGGAATGATCTCACACTGACACAGAAAGAAAGGAATGATCTCACACTGACACAGAAAGAAAGGAATGATCTCACACTGACACAGAAAGAAAGGAATGATCTCCAACTGACACAGAAAGAAAGGAATGATCTCACACTGACACAGAAAGAAAGGAATGATCTCACACTGACACAGAAAGAAAGGAATGATCTCACACTGACACAGAAAGAAAGGAATGATCTCACACTGACACAGAAAGAAAGGAATGATCTCACACTGACACAGAAAGAAAGGAATGATCTCACACTGACACAGAAAGAAAGGAATGATCTCCCACTGACACAGAAAGAAAGGAATGATCTCCAACTGACACAGAAAGAAAGGAATGATCTCCAACTGACACAGAAAGAAAGGAATGATCTCACACTGACACAGAAAGAAAGGAATGATCTCACACTGACACAGAAAGAAAGGAATGATCTCACACTGACACAGAAAGAAAGGAATGATCTCACACTGACACAGAAAGAAAGGAATGATCTCACACTGACACAGAAAGAAAGGAATGATCTCACACTGACACAGAAAGAAAGGAATGATCTCACACTGACACAGAAAGAAAGGAATGATCTCACACTGACACAGAAAGAAAGGAATGATCTCACACTGGCACAGAAAGAAAGGAATGATCTCACACTGGCACAGAAAGAAAGGAATGATCTCACACTGGCACAGAAAGAAAGGAATGATCTCACACTGGCACAGAAAGAAAGGAATGATCTCACACTGGCACAGAAAGAAAGGAATGATCTCACACTGGCACAGAAAGAAAGGAATGATCTCACACTGGCACAGAAAGAAAGGAATGATCTCACACTGGCACAGAAAGAAAGGAATGATCTCACACTGGCACAGAAAGAAAGGAATGATCTCACACTGGCACAGAAAGAAAGGAATGATCTCACACTGGCACAGAAAGAAAGGAATGATCTCACACTGGCACAGAAAGAAAGGAATGATCTCACACTGGCACAGAAAGAAAGGAATGATCTCACACTGGCACAGAAAGAAAGGAATGATCTCACACTGGCACAGAAAGAAAGGAATGATCTCACACTGACACAGAAAGAAAGGAATGATCTCACACTGACACAGAAAGAAAGGAATGATCTCACACTGACACAGAAAGAAAGGAATGATCTCACACTGACACAGAAAGAAAGGAATGATCTCACACTGACACAGAAAGAAAGGAATGATCTCACACTGGCACAGAAAGAAAGGAATGATCTCACACTGGCACAGAAAGAAAGGAATGATCTCACACTGGCACAGAAAGAAAGGAATGATCTCACACTGGCACAGAAAGAAAGGAATGATCTCACACTGGCACAGAAAGAAAGGAATGATCTCACACTGGCACAGAAAGAAAGGAATGATCTCACACTGGCACAGAAAGAAAGGAATGATCTCACACTGACACAGAAAGAAAGGAATGATCTCACACTGACACAGAAAGAAAGGAATGATCTCACACTGACACAGAAAGAAAGGAATGATCTCACACTGACACAGAAAGAAAGGAATGATCTCACACTGACACAGAAAGAAAGGAATGATCTCACACTGACACAGAAAGAAAGGAATGATCTCACACTGACACAGAAAGAAAGGAATGATCTCACACTGACACAGAAAGAAAGGAATGATCTCACACTGACACAGAAAGAAAGGAATGATCTCACACTGACACAGAAAGAAAGGAATGATCTCACACTGACACAGAAAGAAAGGAATGATCTCACACTGACACAGAAAGAAAGGAATGATCTCACACTGACACAGAAAGAAAGGAATGATCTCACACTGACACAGAAAGAAAGGAATGATCTCACACTGACACAGAAAGAAAGGAATGATCTCACACTGGCACAGAAAGAAAGGAATGATCTCACACTGGCACAGAAAGAAAGGAATGATCTCACACTGGCACAGAAAGAAAGGAATGATCTCACACTGACACAGAAAGAAAGGAATGATCTCACACTGACACAGAAAGAAAGGAATGATCTCACACTGACACAGAAAGAAAGGAATGATCTCACACTGACACAGAAAGAAAGGAATGATCTCACACTGACACAGAAAGAAAGGAATGATCTCACACTGACACAGAAAGAAAGGAATGATCTCACACTGACACAGAAAGAAAGGAATGATCTCACACTGACACAGAAAGAAAGGAATGATCTCACACTGACACAGAAAGAAAGGAATGATCTCACACTGACACAGAAAGAAAGGAATGATCTCACACTGACACAGAAAGAAAGGAATGATCTCACACTGACACAGAAAGAAAGGAATGATCTCACACTGACACAGAAAGAAAGGAATGATCTCACACTGACACAGAAAGAAAGGAATGATCTCACACTGGCACAGAAGAAAGGAATGATCTCACACTGGCACAGAAGAAAGGAATGATCTCACACTGGCACAGAAGAAAGGAATGATCTCACACTGGCACAGAAAGAAAGGAATGATCTCCAACTGACACAGAAAGAAAGGAATGATCTCACACTGACACAGAAGAAAGGAATGATCTCACACTGGCACAGAAAGAAAGGAATGATCTCACACTGGCACAGAAAGAAAGGAATGATCTCCAACTGACACAGAAAGAAAGGAATGATCTCACACTGGCACAGAAGAAAGGAATGATCTCACACTGGCACAGAAGAAAGGAATGATCTCACACTGGCACAGAAAGAAAGGAATGATCTCCAACTGACACAGAAAGAAAGGAATGATCTCACACTGACACAGAAAGAAAGGAATGATCTCCAACTGACACAGAAAGAAAGGAATGATCTCCAACTGACACAGAAAGAAAGGAATGATCTCACACTGACACAGAAAGAAAGGAATGATCTCACACTGACACAGAAAGAAAAGAATGATCTCACACTGACACAGAAAGAAAGGAATGATCTCCAACTGACACAGAAAGAAAGGAATGATCTCACACTGACACAGAAAGAAAGGAATGATCTCACACTGACACAGAAAGAAAGGAATGATCTCACACTGACACAGAAAGAAAGGAATGATCTCACACTGACACAGAAAGAAAGGAATGATCTCACACTGACACAGAAAGAAAGGAATGATCTCACACTGACACAGAAAGAAAGGAATGATCTCACACTGACACAGAAAGAAAGGAATGATCTCACACTGGCACAGAAGAAAGGAATGATCTCACACTGGCACAGAAGAAAGGAATGATCTCACACTGGCACAGAAAGAAAGGAATGATCTCCAACTGACACAGAAAGAAAGGAATGATCTCACACTGACACAGAAGAAAGGAATGATCTCACACTGACACAGAAAGAAAGGAATGATCTCACACTGACACAGAAAGAAAGGAATGATCTCACACTGACACAGAAAGAAAGGAATGATCTCACACTGACACAGAAAGAAAGGAATGATCTCACACTGACACAGAAAGAAAGGAATGATCTCACACTGACACAGAAAGAAAGGAATGATCTCACACTGACACAGAAAGAAAGGAATGATCTCACACTGGCACAGAAGAAAGGAATGATCTCACACTGGCACAGAAGAAAGGAATGATCTCACACTGGCACAGAAGAAAGGAATGATCTCACACTGGCACAGAAAGAAAGGAATGATCTCCAACTGACACAGAAAGAAAGGAATGATCTCACACTGACACAGAAGAAAGGAATGATCTCACACTGGCACAGAAAGAAAGGAATGATCTCACACTGGCACAGAAAGAAAGGAATGATCTCACACTGGCACAGAAAGAAAGGAATGATCTCCAACTGACACAGAAAGAAAGGAATGATCTCACACTGGCACAGAAGAAAGGAATGATCTCACACTGGCACAGAAGAAAGGAATGATCTCACACTGGCACAGAAAGAAAGGAATGATCTCCAACTGACACAGAAAGAAAGGAATGATCTCCAACTGACACAGAAAGAAAGGAATGATCTCACACTGACACAGAAAGAAAGGAATGATCTCACACTGACACAGAAAGAAAAGAATGATCTCACACTGACACAGAAAGAAAGGAATGATCTCCAACTGACACAGAAAGAAAGGAATGATCTCACACTGACACAGAAAGAAAGGAATGATCTCCAACTGACACAGAAAGAAAGGAATGATCTCACACTGACACAGAAAGAAAGGAATGATCTCACACTGACACAGAAAGAAAGGAATGATCTCACACTGACACAGAAAGAAAGGAATGATCTCACACTGACACAGAAAGAAAGGAATGATCTCACACTGACACAGAAAGAAAGGAATGATCTCACACTGACACAGAAAGAAAGGAATGATCTCACACTGACACAGAAAGAAAGGAATGATCTCACACTGACACAGAAAGAAAGGAATGATCTCACACTGACACAGAAAGAAAGGAATGATCTCACACTGACACAGAAAGAAAGGAATGATCTCACACTGACACAGAAAGAAAGGAATGATCTCACACTGACACAGAAAGAAAGGAATGATCTCACACTGACACAGAAAGAAAGGAATGATCTCACACTGACACAGAAAGAAAGGAATGATCTCACACTGACACAGAAAGAAAGGAATGATCTCACACTGACACAGAAAGAAAGGAATGATCTCACACTGACACAGAAAGAAAGGAATGATCTCACACTGACACAGAAAGAAAGGAATGATCTCACACTGACACAGAAAGAAAGGAATGATCTCACACTGACACAGAAAGAAAGGAATGATCTCACACTGACACAGAAAGAAAGGAATGATCTCACACTGACACAGAAAGAAAGGAATGATCTCACACTGACACAGAAAGAAAGGAATGATCTCACACTGACACAGAAAGAAAGGAATGATCTCACACTGACACAGAAAGAAAGGAATGATCTCACACTGACACAGAAAGAAAGGAATGATCTCACACTGACACAGAAAGAAAGGAATGATCTCACACTGACACAGAAAGAAAGGAATGATCTCACACTGACACAGAAAGAAAGGAATGATCTCACACTGACACAGAAAGAAAGGAATGATCTCACACTGACACAGAAAGAAAGGAATGATCTCACACTGACACAGAAAGAAAGGAATGATCTCACACTGACACAGAAAGAAAGGAATGATCTCACACTGACACAGAAAGAAAGGAATGATCTCACACTGACACAGAAAGAAAGGAATGATCTCACACTGACACAGAAAGAAAGGAATGATCTCACACTGACACAGAAAGAAAGGAATGATCTCACACTGACACAGAAAGAAAGGAATGATCTCACACTGACACAGAAAGAAAGGAATGATCTCACACTGACACAGAAAGAAAGGAATGATCTCACACTGACACAGAAAGAAAGGAATGATCTCACACTGACACAGAAAGAAAGGAATGATCTCACACTGACACAGAAAGAAAGGAATGATCTCACACTGACACAGAAAGAAAGGAATGATCTCACACTGACACAGAAAGAAAGGAATGATCTCACACTGACACAGAAAGAAAGGAATGATCTCACACTGACACAGAAAGAAAGGAATGATCTCACACTGACACAGAAAGAAAGGAATGATCTCACACTGACACAGAAAGAAAGGAATGATCTCACACTGACACAGAAAGAAAGGAATGATCTCACACTGACACAGAAAGAAAGGAATGATCTCACACTGACACAGAAAGAAAGGAATGATCTCACACTGACACAGAAAGAAAGGAATGATCTCACACTGACACAGAAAGAAAGGAATGATCTCACACTGACACAGAAAGAAAGGAATGATCTCACACTGACACAGAAAGAAAGGAATGATCTCACACTGACACAGAAAGAAAGGAATGATCTCACACTGACACAGAAAGAAAGGAATGATCTCACACTGACACAGAAAGACAGGAATGATCTCACACTGACACAGAAAGAAAGGAATGATCTCACACTGACACAGAAAGAAAGGAATGATCTCACACTGACACAGAAAGAAAGGAATGATCTCACACTGACACAGAAAGAAAGGAATGATCTCACACTGACACAGAAAGAAAGGAATGATCTCACACTGACACAGAAAGAAAGGAATGATCTCACACTGACACAGAAAGAAAGGAATGATCTCACACTGACACAGAAAGAAAGGAATGATCTCCAACTGACACAGAAAGAAAGGAATGATCTCACACTGACACAGAAAGAAAGGAATGATCTCACACTGACACAGAAAGAAAGGAATGATCTCACACTGACACAGAAAGAAAGGAATGATCTCACACTGACACAGAAAGAAAGGAATGATCTCCCACTGACACAGAAAGAAAGGAATGATCTCCCACTGACACAGAAAGAAAGGAATGATCTCCCACTGACACAGAAAGAAAGGAATGATCTCACACTGACACAGAAAGAAAGGAATGATCTCACACTGACACAGAAAGAAAGGAATGATCTCACACTGACACAGAAAGAAAGGAATGATCTCACACTGACACAGAAAGAAAGGAATGATCTCACACTGACACAGAAAGAAAGGAATGATCTCACACTGACACAGAAAGAAAGGAATGATCTCCAACTGACACAGAAAGAAAGGAATGATCTCACACTGACACAGAAAGAAAGGAATGATCTCACACTGACACAGAAAGAAAGGAATTATCTCACACTGACACAGAAAGAAAGGAATGATCTCACACTGACACAGAAAGAAAGGAATGATCTCACACTGACACAGAAAGAAAGGAATGATCTCACACTGACACAGAAAGAAAGGAATGATCTCCAACTGACACAGAAAGAAAGGAATGATCTCCAACTGACACAGAAAGAAAGGAATGATCTCCAACTGACACAGAAAGAAAGGAATGATCTCACACTGACACAGAAAGAAAGGAATGATCTCACACTGGCACAGAAAGAAAGGAATGATCTCACACTGGCACAGAAAGAAAGGAATGATCTCACACTGGCACAGAAAGAAAGGAATGATCTCCAACTGGCACAGAAAGAAAGGAATGATCTCACACTGACACAGAAAGAAAGGAATGATCTCACACTGACACAGAAAGAAAGGAATGATCTCACACTGACACAGAAAGAAAGGAATGATCTCACACTGGCACAGAAAGAAAGGAATGATCTCACACTGGCACAGAAAGAAAGGAATGATCTCCAACTGGCACAGAAAGAAAGGAATGATCTCACACTGACACAGAAAGAAAGGAATGATCTCACACTGACACAGAAAGAAAGGAATGATCTCACACTGACACAGAAAGAAAGGAATGATCTCACACTGACACAGAAAGAAAGGAATGATCTCACACTGGCACAGAAAGAAAGGAATGATCTCACACTGACACAGAAAGAAAGGAATGATCTCACACTGACACAGAAAGAAAGGAATGATCTCACACTGACACAGAAAGAAAGGAATGATCTCACACTGACACAGAAAGAAAGGAATGATCTCACACTGACACAGAAAGAAAGGAATGATCTCACACTGACACAGAAAGAAAGGAATGATCTCACACTGACACAGAAAGAAAGGAATGATCTCCAACTGACACAGAAAGAAAGGAATGATCTCACACTGACACAGAAAGAAAGGAATGATCTCACACTGACACAGAAAGAAAGGAATGATCTCACACTGACACAGAAAGAAAGGAATGATCTCACACTGGCACAGAAAGAAAGGAATGATCTCCAACTGGCACAGAAAGAAAGGAATGATCACCAACTGGCACAGAAAGAAAGGAATGATCTCACACTGGCACAGAAAGAAAGGAATGATCTCACACTGGCACAGAAAGAAAGGAATGATCTCACACTGGCACAGAAAGAAAGGAATGATCTCACACTGACACAGAAAGAAAGGAATGATCTCACACTGACACAGAAAGAAAGGAATGATCTCACACTGGCACAGAAAGAAAGGAATGATCTCACACTGGCACAGAAAGAAAGGAATGATCTCCAACTGGCACAGAAAGAAAGGAATGATCTCACACTGACACAGAAAGAAAGGAATGATCTCACACTGACACAGAAAGAAAGGAATGATCTCACACTGACACAGAAAGAAAGGAATTATCTCACACTGGCACAGAAAGAAAGGAATGATCTCACACTGGCACAGAAAGAAAGGAATGATCTCCAACTGGCACAGAAAGAAAGGAATGATCTCACACTGACACAGAAAGAAAGGAATGATCTCACACTGGCACAGAAAGAAAGGAATGATCTCACACTGACACAGAAAGAAAGGAATGATCTCACACTGACACAGAAAGAAAGGAATGATCTCACACTGACACAGAAAGAAAGGAATGATCTCACACTGACACAGAAAGAAAGGAATGATCTCACACTGACACAGAAAGAAAGGAATGATCTCACACTGGCACAGAAAGAAAGGAATGATCTCACACTGGCACAGAAAGAAAGGAATGATCTCCAACTGGCACAGAAAGAAAGGAATGATCTCACACTGACACAGAAAGAAAGGAATGATCTCACACTGACACAGAAAGAAAGGAATGATCTCACACTGACACAGAAAGAAAGGAATGATCTCACACTGACACAGAAAGAAAGGAATGATCTCACACTGACACAGAAAGAAAGGAATGATCTCACACTGGCACAGAAAGAAAGAAATGATCTCACACTGGCACAGAAAGAAAGGAATGATCTCCAACTGGCACAGAAAGAAAGGAATGATCTCACACTGACACAGAAAGAAAGGAATGATCTCACACTGACACAGAAAGAAAGGAATGATCTCACACTGGCACAGAAAGAAAGGAATGATCTCACACTGGCACAGAAAGAAAGGAATGATCTCCAACTGGCACAGAAAGAAAGGAATGATCTCACACTGACACAGAAAGAAAGGAATGATCTCACACTGGCACAGAAAGAAAGGAATGATCTCCAACTGGCACAGAAAGAAAGGAATGATCTCACACTGACACAGAAAGAAAGGAATGATCTCCAACTGACACAGAAAGAAAGGAATGATCTCACACTGACACAGAAAGAAAGGAATGATCTCACACTGACACAGAAAGAAAGGAATGATCTCCAACTGGCACAGAAAGAAAGGAATGATCTCACACTGACACAGAAAGAAAGGAATGATCTCCAACTGGCACAGAAAGAAAGGAATGATCTCCAACTGGCACAGAAAGAAAGGAATGATCTCACACTGACACAGAAAGAAAGGAATGATCTCCAACTGGCACAGAAAGAAAGGAATGATCTCACACTGACACAGAAAGAAAGGAATGATCTCCAACTGGCACAGAAAGAAAGGAATGATCTCACACTGACACAGAAAGAAAGGAATGATCTCACACTGACACAGAAAGAAAGGAATGATCTCACACTGACACAGAAAGAAAGGAATGATCTCACACTGACACAGAAAGAAAGGAATGATCTCACACTGACACAGAAAGAAAGGAATGATCTCACACTGACACAGAAAGAAAGGAATGATCTCACACTGGCACAGAAAGAAAGGAATGATCTCACACTGGCACAGAAAGAAAGGAATGATCTCACACTGGCACAGAAAGAAAGGAATGATCTCACACTGACACAGAAAGAAAGGAATGATCTCACACTGACACAGAAAGAAAGGAATGATCTCACACTGGCACAGAAAGAAAGGAATGATCTCCAACTGGCACAGAAAGAAAGGAATGATCTCACACTGACACAGAAAGAAAGGAATGATCTCCAACTGACACAGAAAGAAAGGAATGATCTCCAACTGACACAGAAAGAAAGGAATGATCTCACACTGACACAGAAAGAAAGGAATGATCTCCAACTGGCACAGAAAGAAAGGAATGATCTCACACTGACACAGAAAGAAAGGAATGATCTCCAACTGGCACAGAAAGAAAGGAATGATCTCCAACTGGCACAGAAAGAAAGGAATGATCTCACACTGACACAGAAAGAAAGGAATGATCTCCAACTGGCACAGAAAGAAAGGAATGATCTCACACTGACACAGAAAGAAAGGAATGATCTCCAACTGGCACAGAAAGAAAGGAATGATCTCACACTGACACAGAAAGAAAGGAATGATCTCCAACTGGCACAGAAAGAAAGGAATGATCTCACACTGACACAGAAAGAAAGGAATGATCTCCAACTGGCACAGAAAGAAAGGAATGATCTCCAACTGGCACAGAAAGAAAGGAATGATCTCACACTGACACAGAAAGAAAGGAATGATCTCCAACTGACACAGAAAGAAAGGAATGATCTCCAACTGACACAGAAAGAAAGGAATGATCTCACACTAGCACAGAAAGAAAGGAATGATCTCACACTAGCACAGAAAGAAAGGAATAATCTCACACTGACACAGAAAGAAAGGAATAATCTCACACTGACACAGAAAGAAAGGAATGATCTCACACTGACACAGAAAGAAAGGAATAATCTCACACTGACACAGAAAGAAAGGAATGATCTCACACTGACACAGAAAGAAAGGAATGATCTCACACTAGCACAGAAAGAAAGGAATGATCTCACACTGGCACAGAAAGAAAGGAATGATCTCACACTGACACAGAAAGAAAGGAATGATCTCACACTGACACAGAAAGAAAGGAATGATCTCACACTGACACAGAAAGAAAGGAATGATCTCACACTAGCACAGAAAGAAAGGAATGATCTCACACTAGCACAGAAAGAAAGGAATGATCTCACACTGGCACAGAAAGAAAGGAATGATCTCACACTAGCACAGAAAGAAAGGAATGATCTCACACTGACACAGAAAGAAAGGAATGATCTCACACTGACACAGAAAGAAAGGAATGATCTCCAACTGACACAGAAAAAAAGGAATGATCTCACACTGGCACAGAAGGAAAGGAATGATCTCACACTGACACAGAAAGAAAGGAATAATCTCACACTGACACAGAAAGAAAGGAATAATCTCCAACTGACACAGAAAGAAAGGAATAATCTCACACTGGCACAGAAAGAAAAGAATAATCTCCAACTGGCACAGAAAGAAAGGAATGATCTCACACTGACACAGAAGGAAAGGAATGATCTCACACTGACACAGAAAGAAAGGAATGATCTCACACTGACACAGAAAGAAAGGAATTATCTCACACTGACACAGAAAGAAAGGAATGATCTCACACTGACACAGAAAGAAAGGAATGATCTCACACTGACACAGAAAGAAAGGAATAATCTCCAACTGACACAGAAAGAAAGGAATGATCTCACACTGGCACAGAAGAAAAGGAATGATCTCACACTGACACAGAAAGAAAGGAATTATCTCACACTGACACAGAAGGAAAGGAATTATCTCACACTGACACAGAAAGAAAGGAATTATCTCACACTGACACAGAAAGAAAGGAATTATCTCACACTGACACAGAAAGAAAGGAATTATCTCACACTGACACAGAAAGAAAGGAATTATCTCACACTGACACAGAAAGAAAGGAATTATCTCACACTGACACAGAAAGAAAGGAATTATCTCACACTGACACAGAAAGAAAGGAATTATCTCACACTGACACAGAAAGAAAGGAATAATCTCACACTGACACAGAAAGAAAGGAATGATCTCACACTGGCACAGAAAGAAAGGAATGATCTCACACTGACACAGAAAGAAAGGAATGATCTCACACTGACACAGAAAGAAAGGAATGATCTCACACTGACTCAGAAAGAAAGGAATGATCTCACACTGGCACAGAAAGAAAGGAATGATCTCACACTGGCACAGAAAGAAAGGAATGATCTCACACTGGCACAGAAAGAAAGGAATGATCTCACACTGGCACAGAAAGAAAGGAATGATCTCACACTGGCACAGAAAGAAAGGAATGATCTCACACTGGCACAGAAAGAAAGGAATGATCTCACACTGGCACAGAAAGAAAGGAATGATCTCCAACTGGCACAGAAAGAAAGGAATGATCTCCAACTGGCACAGAAAGAAAGGAATGATCTCACACTGGCACAGAAAGAAAGGAATGATCTCACACTGGCACAGAAAGAAAGGAATGATCTCACACTGGCACAGAAAGAAAGGAATGATCTCACACTGGCACAGAAAGAAAGGAATGATCTCCAACTGGCACAGAAATAAAGGAATGATCTCCAACTGGCACAGAAATAAAGGAATGATCTCCAACTGGCACAGAAATAAAGGAATGATCTCCAACTGGCACAGAAATAAAGGAATTATCTCCAACTGGCACAGAAATAAAGGAATGATCTCCAACTGGCACAGAAATAAAGGAATGATCTCATACTGACACAGAAATAAAGGAATGATCTCATACTGACACAGAAAGAAAGGAATGATCTCACACTGACACAGAAAGAAAGGAATGATCTCACACTGACACAGAAAGAAAGGAATGATCTCACACTGACACAGAAGGAAAGGAATAATCTCCAACAGACAGAGGAGGAAATGCTAATCTCAAAGAGATGCGGGTCAGAATTACGGTTCACTAAAAAAAAAAAAAGTATTGTTTGGAAATGAAAGAGGATCTGCTGGCTGGCATCGAAGAGTACACATCACCTTGGCCTTTTGCCAAGAGGCCAAATAACCTCCCCAGAAGAGCTAAGTTGAAAAGCTCTTGCTCCTCTAAGAAGCTGCCTGAACAAATCTAAGTTGAAAACCTCCTGAATCATGAAACCATTAAAACCCAAAGAATTAACTTTCCTTTGCACACGTTTAATATTCTTATTGTTTAGCCTTCGACTACAATAGTTTCTTCTCCAGAACTGCTGGACTTTGAAACTCTCTGCCGAGATTCTGCTTTCCCAACTGTACTGACATGCAGAAGTGTAATGTGAACAGACATCTTGTTGCTCATCTCCCTTCTTAATATCCCTGCAGTTTATGTTCCAGATAGTAGCCCCCTGCTTCAAAGTGGTGCTGTGCCTTGTTTGGGGAAAAAAAAAAAAAAAAAAAAAAATGTAAATAATTTTTTTATTTCTTTAAATATGGATTTACATCAGCATGTACATAAATTAACTTTGCTATTCGTAAACACGTTTGTCACTTGATGTCCAGCAGTTGACATTTACTCCTGCATGCGGACGGCAGGCCAAACATGTGCTTTTTTTTTTTTTTTTTTAACATAGGCATAACCACTTATCAAGACCCAGAGACCACTCGAGGATAAGGGTTAAAGAGTGTACAGTAGACAATTGGACAATATAGTAACCATTAGTAATGGAAATTCGGTAAATTTGTTAACTTAAGTGGAACGGCTCATCAAAAACTTGTTTACGTTAGACTTAAAGACAACCATATTGTAGTCAGCTGGAAAGCAGGAAAACGGAAGACAATTCCACAGGCGTGCAGTTCTAAGAAAGAAGCTTTGTTCATGGAATCTACGTTTAGGTTTAGGCACAGATAAAGAGTAGGGGAAATAAGTGATAGTGTTTTCTGCTAGACGGGTGTTTCTATGAAAGTTTGGCGAGGGGGGACCATAAATTTGAGCTCAGCCGAGCACTTGCCATGAACATAACGATAAAGCAGAGACAAACTTGCAACATCTCTTCTGTGAGAAAGAGGTTGCAGAGAAGAGAAAAGAACATCCCCTACAACGTTACAAAGTCTATTTTGAACTCTATCAAGGCAGGATAGAGTCCTTTCTAGCAGCTCCTGCCCAGATGTGGCAACAGTACTCTATCCTTGGACGTACCTGACTCTTATATAGATAGAGAATTGCATCAGCAGTGAGATATCTACTGGATCGATAGAAGGATCCCACCATTTTTCCAACGGCCTTGGCAACGGATTTAATGCATGTGTTCCATTTAAGATCAGGAGTAAAGGTCAAGCCCAGAAGCTTGTCAAAACATGAGGCCTCCCCAAGACGAGAGCCATTCATTTCAATTGATGCCAAATAGGGATCAGAGCGTTGATGATGTAAAGATAAAAGCTTGGTTTTAGATGCATTAAAAGTAACAAGCCACCTCTTTCCCCATTGTACCACTTGCTCAAGATCAGAGGAGAGAGAATCAGAAAGAACTTGGTCGTTTACGGTCTTAGATGTGCTACCATAGATAGTAGTGTCATCAGCGTAGATGTCTACGAATGATGTAAGGATGTGATTTGGAAGATCATTAATATAGATCAGGGAAATGAGTCATTCGTAGAAAAAAAAAAAAAAATGATTGTGGCACCAGATGTCGACTCGTATCTTGTATTGGAAATCAATAGACTTTTAGACTCCGTACACGCCGTGGCATGTCTACTCGCTTAGATCGAATAAATTAGCCTTCAAATCAATAATCACGTGTCAGCAAGTTTTATTCAACATTTTCGTCTCGTGTTTATTTTTCTTGAAATATTATAGAGCCAATAACGTGACGAGCCCAGTATTTACTCTTCATAACCTGAATTTATGACGCAAATGGTTAAAAAAATATTAATTTTAGTTAAGTTTAAAAGAGAATGATACTATGATTGTCTATGGTCGTCTTCAAGTCTAACGTAAACAAGTTCTTGATGAGCCATTCTCCTTAAGTAATCCAATTTACCAAATTTCCACTACCCCATTGACTACTGTATGCTTATTAACCCTTATCCTCGAGTGGCCTCAGGGCCTTGATAAGTGGTGACTCCTTTGTAAAAAATTATGAAATTCAATAGTTATACTACTGAGAATTTTTGCATTTCATAAACTTACTTGATTATTATTCATAGTGATTGAAAAAAAAAAAAAACGGTGTTTATGACAAGAAACAAAATTCTCCACTTTCTGAAACAGATGGCGGCACACTGAAAGCAAGCAATGGACAGTTGCAACCTGGAGGTATCTGGCATCTACCCAGATACTTAACAAATACGTACAAGGCGTGTTTGAATCAATTCCCACTTTATGGCGTTATAGTCATTTATTTATGACTGAACAAATTAATTCAACCGAGTCATAAAGGGTTAAGTAGTTTTTTGTTTTTTTAACTAAGAAAATCATTTAAAATTTTTTAGCAATTTTGAGAATAAATTGTATCCATTACAAAGTTGATTTTGATGGTTTGAATTGAGTTGTCTTCCCCTTATTTGTAAAAAAAAAAAAAAAAAAAAAAAATGGTTGATCAAAAAATAGTGTCTCACTTCGTAATAAAATTTGATTTTCTTAATAAAAAAAATCTATGTGATTAATTAGTTTGAGCAAATCATGAAGCGTAACATGACGTCACTAATGTGTAGTGGTTGGGATTTTTCGTATGGAAATCATGACTTTTTGGTTGATCTGATACTAAGTCAAAGTTCTCAAAAATCAAGGCCACCCCATTCCTGGGGTTAATACTTGATCTTTAAACGAGACACCCATATATTCAAATATCCCATAACAATTTTACTTTACCGCTCAAACACTAAGTTTGTAAAAAAGTTAGAAATATTCTTTTTCCTTTCACTTATAACGAAAAAATTGGTCAATATCTTCTTTTTTGTTTTTGGTCTCTTGGTCTTACTGGATTCGATAGCAAGGATTTATCTAGTCTGGTGGAATATCAAGCTTCGTGCTATTACTTGAGGCAATATCACTTGGAGAAATTGCACCATTCTTTGTATAAGCCTGTGTAAAACTCAGTGTCTGTCTTCATATTTTTAAACTATCTTTTCTGAAACTAAAAGTCACAGAGCAGCACTATGGCCTCAAATGATTGGATTTTTTATGGACCGTTCTTTTATGGGTCTTTAGCCGGTTAAAATAGTTTTTAAGGGGTAAAAAAAAAAAAGAAAAAAAAATCATTACACATTTTGTAAATTCATCTTAATTTATTTTTAATCAGTTCATATGCATGTTACGTTCGTACATTGTAACGTCACCAGCTTTGAATGCTACAGATTTGATTTCGGTTCTAGCTGATGGCATCCAAATACTTTTCTTTTTTTTACTTTCGAAATCACGATTCTATAAAAATATATTTAAAATCTAGACATCAAATTATCACCCCATTAGCCTCCTCCACTCTTTGCCAAAATATTTGAAACCATAATTAACCATGCTCTAGTCCGTCACCTTACAGATGCTAAACTTCTGACTGACAAACAATATGGATTTAGACAAGCCCGTTCCACAGCAGACATCCTCACTGTAATCTTTGAACGTATATGCCATTCACTGGACAAAGCGGGGGAGGGCAGAGCGGTAGCTCTAGATATATCTAAGGCTTTTGACAGGGTATGGCATGAGGGTCTCCTCCGGAAAATTAAATCACATGGTATCACTGGTAGAATACTTAACATAATTAAATCCTTCTTAGATAAGAGAAAAATCCAGGTTGTCTTCGACGGTCGTACATCTAAACAGTGTGATATAAATGCGGGAGTGCCTCAGGGGTCTATCCTTGGACCTCTATTGTTCCTAATATTTATTAATGACCTCCCCAACAAAACTGCCACTGAGATGTGTATATATGCTGATGACACCACACTCTATAACAGGCTTGACAGGAAAACAAATGAACACATAACTAAAGAAATGACAAAAACACTAGAGGATGACCTCCAATCTGTAGTGGAATGGGGACATAAATGGATGGTCACATTCAATGCTGCCAAGACTAAACTGGTTTCCTTCAATAATTACAAGAAACCTTCTCTGCCACTAATAGCAATGGCCAGTGACTCCCTGTCTGAGAGTACATCTTTCAAACTGCTTGGCCTAACGTTCACAGGAAACATGAGTTGGAACATTGAAAACATTGCCAGGGCCGCTGCGAAGAAGGTAGGTTCTCTCTACCGTGCTAGAAAACTACTGACACCTGAAAGTATCCTGTACCTCTATAAGGCCATCATTCGCCCATGTATGGAGTATTGCTGTCACATTTGGGCTGGTGCATCTGCTACTAGTCTCTCGCTCCTAGACAAGGTTCAAAAAAGAGTCGCCAATCTGATAGGCCCTGAACTGGCATCTAAGCTTCAGCCTCTGTTCCATTGATGAAATGTTGTATCCCTCTGCCTGTTCTACAAGTATTTTAATGGTGAATGCTCTGACGAACTGCAGACACTTGTGCCCCCATGACGTAGACACCCTCGACAGGCAGCTACATCCCACCCCCACACAATAGAGATCCCTAGATGTAAAAGATCTTTCTACTCCAGTAGTTTCTTCCCCAGAAGTGCTAGACTCTGGAATTCCATTCCAGGTCCCTGCTTCCCCAACTGTACTGACATGCAGAAGTTCAAGTGTAATGTGAACCGACATCTTGCTGCCCAAATCACAACATAGTGCCTCAGTAGTTGCTGCCCGTGATAGTAGCCCCCTACACCACAGTGGCAGTGTGTCTCGCTTGGGGTAAAAAAAAAAAAAAATTAAAATATCATATTTAAGCATATTTTATGAGCAGGCAACCCCCTCCCCACCAATATTCCATTACAGTTCTACTTTACTGTTCAAATACAAAGTTTGTAAAGTATTTTTCTCTCACGTATAACATAGTTAATGTCTTTTTTTTTTTTAGTCTCTTAGTTTTACTGGATTCAATAGCAAGAATTCATCTAGTCTGGTGGAGTATCCAGCTTAGTGTTGTTGTTACTGTAGAAATATTAGTGTTGTTAACAAAAAGCATCACACAGCGAAGATGCCCCAATCATCGTATAAGCCAGTGTTAGGGTAGTTATACCGAGGTGATTTTATTTCAAAAATGTTATTTTGAATATTCAGTCAAGGTTTTCTTATAGAAGGAAATATTACGCAAACAGGTTGTCATGACAACAAACTCTTGTTGTACAAAAGTTCAAATCGACTTTGGTATGCGTGTTTAATTATCCCAATTGAAATTTCAAATACCCTGAGATTCTTTGCTAACCAAAAACAGCGAAGAAAAGGATGTTAGTTAGGATTTTCGATATTGTTAATTTTTTCGATATTGTTATGTGCGAATTACGTGCAAGAAAATGTCTAAGGAAAGACACATAACATATATAAATAATTTAAAAAAAGTTAAAAATAAAAATAAAAGAATTTATTGAAAAAAAATACAAAAAAAAGGGGGGGGGCAAGGGAGATGAATCCGTTTTAGGTTAATCTAGCTTTTACGCAGTGTAAATACTAACAGAGTTTGAAAAACTATAACACATGACTTTAGTCAGAATACAAGATCAGAAAATCAATATTTACCAAGAGTCCAGTTCTTCGTAAGGTTGTTTGCAGTTGGATTGTTTCAGGAATTCCTTATGACCAAATTTTATCCCAGGAAAAATTGGCCAAAGTCATAAATAGTTGAACGGTCACCCAAAATAGCATTCCTTCTCAGAGCTGATTCAATAACTGAAGTTATAACACCGTTAGCGTCTATTTATGGTCGTTGGGGATGGAATATTTTAGAATTTCGAAAATGGAACACGACTTGGAACTTTCTGGAGCCAAAAAACACATTTTTGTTCTATTTTTAGAACTCTCTAGAAATGCTTAAAAAGAATCTTTTTTATTTTCTAATTGTAATTGAATGTATTTTGATCGTAAAAGTTTTATATTATTGATTTTATATTATTTATGTAAGAAATTTTAATTTCTTCATATTTTAAAGAAGAAAAGGTGCTCATGGCATAAAAATTTATTTCATCATAGAGAAATTAACAAAAGAGAAAATTACCTTTTCTAGTCGTTAATTAATTTCCCGCTTAAGCGTGTCTGTCCGTTTACATTTTTAAAAACTGTATCTCAGAGATGGAAGGTCGCAAAGCAGCGTGCGACAGGTCAAATAACATTTTTTGTGGACCTTTTTTTTATGGGTCTTTACCCAGTTCAAATAGTTGATAAAAAGTAAAACTTGAAAGAAATTATAAATTAGCAAGTGTAAGTAGACTTAAATTGCTCTTCCACATGTGAAATATATATATATATATATATATATGTGTGTAATTTTAATCATATATATATATACATATATATTGAATGACTAAAATTATATATATATATATATATATATATAATTTTAGTCATTCAATGAATTTAAAAATTTATGACGTGAAATGTTTGAATTTCAAATCAAAAGATTTTTATTATTCTATGTAAGACAAAGAATACATTTGAAATATCATAACTCCTTATCCCATAGGATTTCGAGATCTACCATCTCTTCAGAAGAGAAAATGTTAGCAAATAATTATGATGGTTTACACCTTATTTGCTAAAGTCAGTGTGACATGGAAAATCACAATTAAAAGTTGTTTAAGTATTTAAATGTCATAGAGTAAGGGAAGTTAATGAAAAGGGTATAAAAATTCACATTCAAATTGCATGGTAAAATCCGAAGTGAATGGCTTTGATAGCAGTGTGGTAAAATGATGCAAACAGTGTGTAATAAATCCATTCTGGCAAAAATTACGTTCACCATGACTAATGTTTGTGCAAAATTTTTAAACAATCCAAGGCATGGTTATTGAGAAAAGTGTAAACAAGCAAACTATTTTGAGAGGCAATTTTACCCCTATAATGCCCCCCTGGGGGATGGGAGCAACCAAAGTTATCCTGGAAAATCCATTCTGGCAAAAATTTACTTTCACCATGACTAATGTTTGTGCAAAATTTAAAAAAAAAGAAGTCCAATTCATGATTGAGAAAAGTGCGAACAAATGAACGGGGAGTGAATTATTAGGTTTGATTTCTCGTTTGGGAAATAAATGCCAGCAAAATCACGATGTTTAATAACTTATGACATTCAACCATTTTTTTGATAAAACAAAAACAAAAACTGAATTAAATATATGAACTCTGAACTGAAATGTAAAATAATTTATTCGAATGTGTTCGATACACAGGACAACAACAACAAAAATAACCAGAATGAGGTAACTAATCGATTGGGAAGGTGAAGGAGAATGACAATCATTCAAAAAAAAACATTTTAGCAACAAAAATGAAACATAGGGAAGAGTGAAAAGAAAATTTTCATTTTAAGAAGCAAAAATGAAAATTTATTTTTATTCAAGTTTTGTTTCTCCCATGTTTGTTAGCCAAATAGTTTTGCAACAATATTATGGAATTGGAAAACTAAAATCTATTGTATTTGTTTGCTGAGAAATTTTTAAACTAATAATCACTGATGGTAAATGTATTTGCAGAAGATTCTTGACGAGATAATTTCATCTGTATTTCTTTGTTACACACACACACACACACACACACATATATATATATATAGGAAATTTATTACTGTGAGTCCAGAATGAGTTTACATATTGTTTCAGCTAGAGGAAGATCCTAAAAAATTCCTCTTTTTGAGGATTTCCTCCTAGCTGAAACAATATGTAAACTCATTCTGGACTCACAGTAATAGATTTCATATATACTGCTCTGGCTACACATTGAGCACTCTAGTCCGTTTTTTTCACCACTGGTTATACATACATATATATATATATATATATATATATATATATAATGTGTGTGTGTGTGTGTATAGTAGTATAAAATATACTCATGGCAAGTAAGCTATATCAATGTGTTTCATTCCAAAGGGAAATCATCTGGCTAAAAAATACATATTTTATAAACGTATGTATGTAGACATTTTATCTAAATTCACAAAATATTTCAACAGTAAATAAAAATAATCACTCAAAATACATCAATTTAACAAATGTTTTAAATTTGTTTCATGTTTTTTTTTTTAAACAAATTCAAATGTTGAGAGTTGGCTAATGTAAATGCTAAACCCAGGATGATTAATTTACTTGATATTTCTAGGAATTTAAACTTCATTTTAATAAAACGCTCAAGATTTCTATAGACAAAAAACATGTGAAAGATGCTTCATTAAATATTTCTAGGAATTTAGACCATATTTTTATAAGATATTTCTTTAGACACACACACATATATATCTATGATTAGAAATAAAAAATTATATAAAAAAAAAAACAATACTCAAATCGTATAAAAACAAAAAAACAAAATCAGCGTCGAAATAAGAAAAGTGCATCCTTTTCATCTTTTCTTTTCCAGAATGAAATTTTGTTTCATGTAAAAAAAAAAAAAAAAAAAAAAAAAAAAGTTTAAATAACAATATTGAACATTGTTAGTTTTTAAAAAAGGTCAGTGAAAAACTAAAACAGGAAACTTGAAAATGATTTTGAAAAGTGATGAATAAGCTAATCTTATTTTATAGCCAAAAGATTTGTTTTTTTTATTTTTATAGAAAATAAGATTTTTTTTTTCAAAAAAATATGTCTTTTACGAATGAATTTACAGACTTGAGAGGCAGCAATCTGGCATTATAGGCAACGGTAGTGTTTCCTTCCCAAGACGAAACGGCTTGTATCAAAGCTGGTGTCAAGAAAACTAGCAATAAGGTTCTCCTTTTCATAAGGGTACACTGAGCAGCATTGGTGTTAACAGCAAAATTAGGAAAAAGTGGGAGGGGGGGGAATGGTAAATGAAAATGAAAAAAATGAAAATGGAAAAAATGAAAATTAAAAAAACGAAAAAAAATGAAAATGGAAAAAAATGAAAATGGAAAAAAATGAAAATGGAAAAAATGAAAATGGAAAAAAATGAAAATGGAAAAAAATGAAAATGAAAAAAATTGAAGAAGCGACAAATTATTTTTTTTCATTTTATAATCACATGTTCAGGTATTTCACAGCCAATTCTGACTAAAGAAAAAAAAAATAACGATATTGTTAAAGAATTAGCAAACGAATTTGAAGAAGCCAATATGTACGAGGCTAAATTCTTTTCACCGAGACAAGTGACCGTAATAAAACGATCAGTCTATGCACATCGAATGATGCAAATGATGATGGCACGACACATGGATAATCTTAACGGCATTTTGGTTCGTTTAGCATAGGAACCACTGGGGGGGGGGAGGTTATTTAATGTGGAAAAAGATATCTTTCAAAAAAGATGATTCATCGAACAAAATCCGAGAAGAACGTTCACAATCATATTCAAGTGCATGTAAATATAATGGATTCGATTCCATAGTCTTGATTGGTATCCATTGGGCTATACCACGTGTCAGGAGGCAAGTTGTATCATCGTATCATCATACATGCTTGCCTCATCTCACCACACGGGAATAATTTATTAATTAATTGAAAGTGGATGAAGCACAACGAAAATTCATAAATCGAAAATTAATACCTTTTTTTTTTTTTTTTTAATTATTATTTTATTTTTATTATTTTTATCTAATCATAAATTGTGGAGAAATTTCAGAAATCAGACATTTTTTTTTATCTATTTCATATATCTTTTTTTTATTTTTTTTTATCTATTTCATACATCTTTTTTTTTTTTTTTTTATTTCATATTGCCCATTTTATCTATTATATTTTCACAATAGTGCCAAAATTGAACACAATGTCTTGTCTTGATTGATCTGAAAAAGAATCCGAAAATATCCAGATTTCCCGACTGAACTTTTCGATGGAACTTTCACAAAATGATTTTTTACGACAAGCATTTCATGCTAACAAGATAATGATGGTTGCTAAGCAACCGTGGAATTTCTATGGGATTTTGCGAGCGTGAAATAATTCTACCTTGTTTTCGACTACTTTTGTACTTTTGATAACGAGGACGCAAACGGTTATCGGATGGACGAATTGCTTTCCGACCACAATGCAATCTTGTTTTTGAAATCAACGTAAGCGCAATTAACTAAAAACGAATAACACGATAAATTGTTGTGAGGAAAAAAAGACAAATTAAATCTTGTCAGCTGACAATATTACTTTACCCTTTTCCCCCTTCTGTCCAGTCTTGAGAGACAAAGGATACCGCCTGTAGAGGCAGTAGCGCGTGTAATTGTGAGGCAAGTGTTGCGTAATCTACAACCACACCTCTCCTGAATCGGCACTGTTTGTGTTCAGTGGCAAGGAGAAATCCAGGACGACTGGAAACAATGCCGAGATAAGCGGAGAGCACATACAGCACCTGAAAATCCCAAATGGTCACCCGTTTAATACTGACCAGGTTCAATGTTGCTTAACTTCGGTGATCCAGTGGGAACTGGTGTGTCAATGTGATTATGCCGTATGCCCTTTTAACAATTATTGAACAAATTTTTTTTTCCCCCCAAAACTTTGTATTTTCATTTGTATTAAAATTTTTCAAAATTAATTTTCATTTTTGTTATTAAAGACAAAATTTTAGTCCAATATATTTTTCAGCCTTCTCAAGTTCTTGGAATAATCTTATTTTATATTAATTTTTTTTCAAAATTAATTTTCATTTTCGTTATTTTGTAGTTGATGGTCGAACACAGATACAATTAAAACTCATGTTGTCCTAAATTCTTTATGTTTTTTTACTCCCAACCATATAATTTGATATTCTTGTTAATTGAATTTGAGAGTTATAAAACCAACACAGCCAGGAGAACTTTCATCTTGAATTATTTGAATTTCAATTTGTTAAATCATGAGCTCATTACTCCAATTCAATCAACAATTGTGGAAACCTTATACTACAAGGCTACGCCGCTATTCTAGTCCGACTAATTTGGCAACCATTGATCAGATATCTTCGAAAAGAATCCAAGTGTTTGTCATTCTTTTATGGTCTGATGCACGAGGCCGTATCCAATTATGTAAGGTTATTTCTCACAATCGGATTTCATTTTTATTTGACTGCCAAATTATTTATCATTGTTAAACCAAGCATTTATTTCTGATAAAATATCTTTCGACAAACTTTACACAAGCACAAAATATGATGCACAAGTTTTATGCGCTACGAAACGCGCACTGAATTTAAGTGACAACATTTTTACGACTGGCATACTGTTATGCCTTTCGACAAAAGTTGAAATTAACATCGAAAGAATTCAATGTTCTTTCTTCAATTTTAGCTTTATAACAACTTAGGACTTTATGACAACTTAGGACTTCGTTGCGAGACAGAGTTAAAGTCATCTGCTAATTTGCAAGATCGAAATAAATTTTTAAAAATTAAGACTGAAAATATGTCAGCCGAAATCTGCACGTGTGATGGTGTAAAAACGAAATTTAAGTTTTAAAAATTTAAACCAAAATTTTAAAATGTGAAAATGTTAAAAAAATTAAAATGTTAAATTAGGTGCTTCTTCAGAATAAGAATGAAAATCGAAAAATTGAATTTCAATTAAAACCAATGCTATATAGTTAATTGTCATGTCACAATTAGTAAAATATTAAAAAAATAATGAAAAACAAAGAAATTAATTAATGAAAATATTTTTTTGAAAATTACAAGTTAAAATTTAAATAATAAACAAAATTCTAAACAAGTTAGTTTCTTTGTTGAAGTTATATTAAAAAAAAAAAAAAAAAAGGCAGATTAATGAATTGTGAAAGTATATTTTATAACATAAAAATTAAATAGATAATATCACGACAATATGTTCGACTGAAAAAAACAAAAAACAAAACAAAGGATGACAAAAAAAAAATGGAAGTAGGTTAAGCAAGTAAAAAAAAAAATCTTATCAATAAACAATCGATAGGAATTTGTTCTTAACGCAAAGACAAATAAGGTGTGGGTTTAATTCAGGGTTTGACCGAATGACCAATAAATAAGGAACCATACGGATGACACTTGACATCGGGAACGTTACTCGTATGTTTAGACAGTTGAACTCTGAGGTGAACAGTTGGATTTTGGATGCGGTTGGGAGCAGTTGGTTGTACGAAGGTTTCCTGGAGAAAACTAGGAAGATTGTAGTCGAAGCTGAGCGAGGGCAGATTAGACTAAAAAGTAAATCGCTAGAGACGAGCGTGACTGGAGATCAACGGACTTTCAACTTTTGTTCTTATTCCAAACATGCACGAAAAACCAAAATAAATTTTGAAAACAAAAAGCTTTAAAACTTGTGAGACGGTTTTATGTCGGAAACGAATACTTACGAAATGTGAACAGCCGGACCCGTCTAACAAAGAGATGCGTTCTTTCTTTTGAGTTTTAGTGGCAGACTTTCATTATAAGCGACGCTTTTTAACCATTCTGATTTAGGTTTATATTTCTTCAGACAGTTGTGTTTCTGGTAGCGATGTTGGTAATGTCTAATGAATCAGGTGAGCGCCACTACTGGGATGACGCAAGAAGAGCTATGGCTATTTGATCAAAGCTGACTTAGAAGTTATGACTGGCTCTCACATTTTCGGTGTGTGACGACGGAATTGCGAATGGCTAAAATATTCTAAAGAATCGGCAGAAAACGAATTTACTTGAAATCGGTTCAAACAACCTCAAGTGAATGCTGTCACAAGTTCCTCAGGTCAGGATTCTGACCATAATTAGATGGTTTGTCGCGTCTGATATAAAGAAAAATGTTTCACGACACAAAAACTTAAAAAATTTTTTTTTTTTTACTCATAAAAGGCAACAATAGAGCCACCCCCATCCCCCCAAAATGGAAAAATACTTTTGTTTTGAATGTGCGAATCTTAACAATTATTTCCCAACTCAAAGTTTTTATATGAAAATTCAAACAAAAATAGAAAATATTTCTGAAAGTTTTCAGCCGTGTGAGATTTACACAAAGCAAAAATGGGACGAAAATTAACGTTTGTTGGGGGGGGGGTCCCTGATACATGAGATTTGGTTTAAAAGGTGAATGTTTTTTAAACATGCAAAGTAGATAATATGCAAAACTAGAAAAATCGCCTCAAAATTTAAAGATGACGTCTATGGACGCAATTTCGATTGCGACACATTTTTTAAAAACTTTTTATGTAGCTTGTTTTTAAGTTTTGCATACAATTGTTTGGTTTATGTTATTTATATTAAGTGCAAACTTGTTCAAAATTGTATAAATTAGTTCATCTTTATTTACTTTTTTTTTTTTTTTTTACACGAGCTGCGAACAGAATTGTATTAAAAGGAACTTTTTAATGTGTAAATTCATTTTGGTTCGTTACATATTCATCAAACATAAAAATTTATTGCACGAAGCAATCATTACTACTGTATAAACCAATAAAGAAAGATGTTAATTCTCATCGGACACTAAAACAAATTTCATACTTGAGTAATATTAAGCGTGTCCCATCGTGGTTGACAAACTTCCAAATATCATATTTATTAGTTTCATCCTCATCGAATACAACACCTGGAAAACTTTAAACTGATGCGGATGATTATCTGTGGTTTTATTCGACAATTTTTATTAATGGTTTCTTTGTTCAATACCATAAAGAAATTTATTCATATCTGACACCCGTCTCGAATCCTATAATCAAAAACTCTGAATTTTGAAAAATTATTTTTTTAATAATTTTTAAATAATTTTTAATAATTTTGAAAATTTTTTAATAATTTTCAATAATTTTAATAATTTTTAATTTAATTTCAAACATTTCGGCATTGCTTTTTGCTACTTCATCAAATTAGAATCGAACAAAACAAAAAACGCTTCTTTGCTATCGAAATCTTTGAAATCCAAAAATTTAAAAATTGAATTTCAAATAAAACCAATGCAATCTACTTGTCATCTTGAGTTTAGTAATATATCTGAAAATTATGAAAAACAATAAGATGGAAAATTAATTATTCATGAAAATATTTTTTAAAAATGAAAATTCAAGTTGACACAAATAAAAAGCCTGAAATCAGGGAAAGTAACTCGGTCTGTCTTGGAAGTAATGGTGGACTTCACAAATTAATAAACTCTCCAAAGTACGTTTTAATTAATAAGCCAATATTATTTAACTAATTATGGCATAAGTAGACATCATTGCTTTTAATTGAAATGGATAAAAAAAAAGTCGACTCGATTGTTTTTTTTAATTAAAATTCATTCTTTTGAGTTTGGAATTTATAAGAAGCGCCAAACAAAACGATCACTGCTTTGACGTTTGGGTTCTGGAGCATATTCAAGGGTTAGCAATAGGATGGTTATGAGATTTTTTGATTCAACCTACAAAGAACAGCTTCAATGAAATCTATTGTCATCAAACGTTGTGAGGGGGACCTAATTCAGTCTCATCAACAGCAATGCAAGTGAACGTTTAGTGAAATTATATTTTTAACCCAACACTTAGTTGTCGCCTCAGCCGAAAATATACCATTTGTTGTTTTCATCTCAACAGGATAAACAGCAGCATTCTCTGCCCATGTTTTTGCTTCCTGTAAAGAAGGTTGTGATGATAACGATCATATCCAGGTTTAAAGTCACTTTTGATGAACCTTGAAATGATTATATATATATATATATATATATATATATAATATAGCTTTATATTGCCCGGTCGTACAATATGCTTAAACATATTTTAATTTATGCAGATTATGTACGTATTATAGAAACAATCATTTATTGATTATATTTTATGAGGAATAATTTGCCTGATTGACGAATTTGCAGGAGGAGGGGTTTTTGTGATCTTGGTCATTGACAGGGTGTTGGTGAGGGAGCTGATCCACTCATGGCCTTTTAGGGCAGCCTCGACCTCCCGACACTTAGAGGTGCAAGCACACTCCATGCCTCCTCCCGGAGAGCACACAGTCCTTGTTGGTTGCATAAAGCCATTGAGTGGCCGTTCTTATCACGGGACATTTAGTTGAGCGTTTCTTCCTCATAGATTTATAAAAGCTTGCATCACGATTAAATGAATAAAAACTATTTGTAATGGATAGACAGAGATTTTACAAGTATGTGATGATAGGAATACACACGTGAAAAATAGGATGATCATTTAAAATTATAGAAAAAAAAAAAAAAAAAAAAGATGCTGTTTCCATGGCAACGTAGTTATAGAGAAGCAAATCATCAGTCGTTAACTAAAAACTTGTTTTTTGCGAAATGATTTATTCTCATCGGAGCAGATGTCGCCAGAGGACATTCAAGCATGGGATGCAATGGTGCAGAAGTGATTCAGATGCAACAAGCAATAGCAAATTCTGAAAATGTTTCAGAAAAGATAACGTGTAAACATTACAGGTTTCAATTCTTTAGAATTCAACCTAAAAAAAATAAAAAACACAAACAAGTCTTTATGATGTACTTATCCATCCAAACAGGTTATATTCCAAAAATCACATACATTGATCAAGTAGATTTTCTTTAAATAAGAAAATAAAAGTTTTATGATGGGCAAGATAAGAGAAAGCTCCTTGACCTAACGTTTACAGAGAACATGAACTGGAATAGATACATTGAGAGCATTGCCAAGACTGCTGCGAAGAAGGTGGGCTCTCTCTACCGTGCTAGAAAACTACTTATGCCTGAAAGTATCCTGTATCTCTATAAGGCCACCATTCGCCCATGTATGGAGTATGGAGTACTATTGTCACATCTGGGCTGGTGCATCTGCTACTTGTTTCTCACTCCTGGACAGGGTTCAAAAGAGAGTCGCCAACCTGATAGGTCCTGAACTGTCATCTAGGCTTCAGCCCCTGTCCCATTCACAAAATGTTGCATCCCTCTGCTTGTTCTACAAGTATTTTAATGGTGAATGCTCTGACGAACTACAAGCACTTATACCCCCCTCGACGTGAACATCCTCGACAAACCTGACAAGCAGCTAAATCCCATCCTTCACAGTAGAGATCCCTAGGTGTAGGAAAGCCTTTTACTCAAATAGTTTCTTCCCCAGAAGCGCTAGACTTTGGAACTCCCTTCCGGGATTTTGCTTTCCCAACTGTACTGACATGCAGAAGTTCAAGTGTAATGTGAACAGACGATAGTAGCCCCCCCCCCCCCCCACTTCAAAGTGGCACTGTGCCTTGTTTGGGGTGAAAATTGAATTTAAAAAAAAAATTTTAAAAAAAGAAGGAAAAAAAAAAAAATGGTTATATTGTTTTTAGAATGTGCTAAAATTCAAGGGCAGACAATTCAATATCCAAGGTTTTAATATTCAAAATAGTTATAACATTTTGTTTCACTAAAAATAGTAAATTTTGGTTTTCTTTAAAAAAATACTCGATCAATTTACATGAATTTTGGAATATGACATTCGTTCTGATACGAGTATGTACATCATAAAGATTTTTCTGTTTTGGATTTATTAATTAAGGTTGAATTTTAAATAAGATTTCTTTCTACAACTCTCGACTACTATTTCAGCAATAACCCTTTGAAATGAATTTCTATTTTTCTCAAAATGGGATGATGATAGCAAAGTGCTTAACGGCACAGACAACTTAGGCGTTGCAAGTTCAAATCCAGTTCGTTCCACAAAATAAGTTTCACTTAGGATGTTAGCAACCTTACCTCCTAGAAGTACCCAGACTTCTTACTAAAATTATATGAAAACCAATGCCACAACAGATTCATCCGATATGAATGACGGAATCTTTCGCAAAAGCTGTTCGTGCAAAATAAACAAGATAATAAAAATTTTTAAATCAAGAAATGGCTCAAATAATGGCTAATGGTTACCTTGATGGGAGTGGAATGTGGGGGGGGGGTCAGTCCTGTTGCTAGATGGAACACACCCAAGGAGTTTGTATACAGGAATGATTGATTCTATAACACTGGAAACATTTTTCAGGAATAATTTGTGAATTTTGCTCACAGTGAATTTAACGGTTCTCTTGACAGAATTTAAACTCTGATTTTGCTGTTCGTGTTGATGTTAACTTGACGATTTTGCTGTTCGTGTTGATGTTAACTTGACGATTTAAAAACAAAAAAAAAACTGACAGCTTATGTACAGGCATCATCTGAATTTAGTTATAAAATATTAGAATAACCCTTTTTTTTTGTTTTTATTTAAATTTCATAATTTAATAGAAACTGATCATTAAAATATACTTAAAAAGAAAAAAATTTAATAGTATTCAACATGAAAACAAAGTCAAAAGTTTTTTTCAAGACCTGGTTTTCAAAGAAAAAAAAAAAAAGCGGGTGGGGAGGGTGGGTCTTGTTCATTTAACAATCATCACTGAAAAATGGGTTCTTTCATATAACAAGAGCATGTTCCAAAAATCACATTTTACTATGTTTTAAGAACACAATATAAAAAATAAGTGGATTGACCGTAGTCATGGGAGACTGCTTTCCCTGAATAGCTCCACTTACCCTTGATCCTAACCTTTCATTGCTGAGGACGATTTTTTCAGTCTTTAGTATGACATGACCAGATTAACCATGGCCGATTAGCATTAAGCAGTCAATTTTTACTATTAAACATTAATACAAGTTAAAAATAATGTTTCTAATCGTCAATTTAAAGGCTTCAAAAACACTTTCGAATTTTTGACGGTGTAAATAGACGTGGAATATTTTCATCTGTTGATTAAAATGACCGATTTGTGTGTATAGGTGTAGTATTGTGGTCCTTCAAAAATGTGAAAATGACTTTGGAGCCTTCAAACTAACGAAGATACAGTTTTTTGTTTACATTAAAATTTATAAGCGAAAAAAAACAAAAAAACATGAACTTTAGAAATGAGGTGACCCTGCTGTATCAAAATTGTTAAAAGTCCTGAGTTTTACATTGTAAGATGAGGAGGGAGAAAAAAAAAAAAAAAAAGAGTCAATAACAAGGTAGGTGTGTGTATATGTGTAAAAGTGTGTGTGCGCGTGTGTGGATGTGTGCATGTGCGTGTGTTGTGCCACCCTCACAAATGCTTTTGTTCATTTTTCTACTCAGCTGAAACAAAACTTGTTTACAGAACGCCAAAATAATGCTCAGTAGAAAAGCCTCAACAAAAACAAGGAACATTTTGACGAACGGCGGGGGAGGGGTTAGAGGCTGTATTAAAAGTGTCAGCGCTTCTTCTGACGGCTGCGGCGGGAATTGGTAGAATTTGAGGTGGAGGAATTGGAATGGCCAGAGCCTCCTGGTGACGTAGACGAGGCCGAGGAGGCTGACGTAGTTCCAACAATTACTTGTCCTTCTTGTAATTCTTTTTGCGAAACGGACAGACCATCGTGTTCCGACAGTTTCTGTTGGGCACCCAAGTGAAACATCATATCTCTTAGCTGCTCTCGGAGTTCTTCGAGTTCCTGAAATGAAGACGAAAAACTGAGTGACCAGTGACAGAACACACACTTTGCTACAAAAAAAATTATATGGATATGAAGTGAGAAAAAAAAAAAAAAGTTAGACTTCATAAACTAATAAAATAAAAAAAGCCGGAAACGTCATATTCTAAAAAAATTATAAACAGATCAAGTTTTTTTTTTATAAAGAAAACGATTTTTAAACAATTTAAAGCGGTTAATGCAAAATCAGTAGCATTACAAGATTGATTACACATGTTTGAATTATTGCGGACTTATCTACCCTTTTTTATTTCAAAATAACAGTCTCTTTGCTCATAAAATTTGATTTTTTGTTAAAAATGAAACTACTTAATCAATTTATATGATTTTTGGAACATGACATGTTTATTCCATGATGAGTACAATCAAGATTTTCCTGTATTTTTGTATTTTTAAATTAGGTTGAATAATAAGAACCAATTAAAATATAACACGAAAAGAAAACCAAAGCATTTCATAACAAGCATGAAACAAAGTTCTGTCACATCTCCAGAAAAACACGGAAGCAAAATATCCAAAAACTTCTATGACTTTACTGCCCCCCCCCCCTCTCCAATCTTTCATTTTATTCAATTTCAACATCATAGACTTATGTTGGGAGTAGTTGAGAAAGATACTAACAATATCATCTGCAACATAAATGTCTAGCTGATTGCTAGGATTGAACTGGTGCAAGGACGTCTCAAGGATGCTAGGAAGGCCACATAGTACAGTTCTCTCGTAGAGGCTTCAGTGTCCTTGGATTTTGAGGAATATACTAATAATTGGCAAAGATATATTAAATTTTCTTTAAAAAAAAAAAGAAAAAAAAAAAGAAAAAAGAAAAAGAAAAAAGAAAAAAGAAAGAAAAAAGAAAAAAAAGAAAGAAAAAAAGGAAGAAAAAAAGAAAGAAAAAAAGAAAGAAAAAAAAGAAAAAAGAAAAAAAGAAAAAAAAAAGAAAAAAGAAAAGAAAAAAGAAAAGAAAAAAAAAGAAAAAAAAAGAAAAAAAAAGAAAAGAAAGAAAAGAAAGAAAAAGAAAGAAAAAGAAAGAAAAAGAAAGAAAAAGAAAGAAAGAAAAAGAAAGAAAAAGAAAGAAAAAGAAAGAAAAAGAAAGAAAAAGAAAGAAAGAAAAAAAAGAAAAAAAAAGAAAAAGAAAGAAAAAAAGAAAAAAGAAAAAAAGAAAAAAAAGAAAGAAAAAAAGAAAAAAAAGAAAGAAAAAAAAGAAAGAAAAAAAGAAAAAGAAAGTCTGTACAAAATATTATGCCTGGTATTAAATGTAACGTTAAATTTTTTTTAAAAACTGAACATTATGTTTTTTCTAAACATTCACTTCTTATAAGTAAAAAAAAAAAATACTCAAGCTGAGATTAAAACCAAAACCTAAAAACAGCGAGTAAAATACGATAACCATTAGGCCAGCTTGATATGGTCTTTAAAAAGTGTTTTCAAACCTACTTATTCTTAACATAAGGAAGCCGTTATGTGAACCATTCACGCATGTGCATTCGTGAAACAGTTGAAAAATTATTACGTGGGCATCATTAGATTTGCATCTGTTTCTCAATTTTGACCCCTTAATAACCCTTTTTCCGGACAAAAACAGATTAACAAGTTTTTCACGTCTGAATACACTATATACCAACCTTCAAGTCTATAGATCAAAAATTCATTGAGTACATAAGTTGACAAGTGTCCTCTCACACACACATTCTCATTTTTATAGACATATGGAAAATATGTAAAGAACAAAAAAAAAAACAAGACGAACAGCAGTTTTGAACAGAGAAAAGATTGGACAACTTTTATCAGATGACATAAGGAATAACTCGTATGATGAAAATATAATTTTTCAGTTGAATATCAAACATCGTCACCACAAAACATGACGATACGGTGAAGTGTTGAGTTCCTCTCCTATCACTTCAGTTTAAAAATTTTTATAAAAATTATTAATGCATTTTAATTGAAAGTCGAAAATATGATACTTCAAGTAAAATAGAAAAAACATTAAATATCGTGAATACACCCCCCCCCAGGTCGGATCGGCTTTCGACTTACTTTATCTTTCTGTTCATTCATTTCTTTCGCTCGGCTCTCGAGTTCAGTAATTTGTCGTTGCCATACGTTTTGATTTTCCAACAAAGATTTATTCATGGCACGTTCTTCTTGCAAATCTCGCATCACTTTCGTTAACTGGCCGTGGTACTACAAAAACAAAACAGATCATTTCCTTGGTTACTATTGCTTAAAAAAAAAAAAAAAAAAAAAAAGTAATAGTCAGCACTAAATCAAATAATGGCAACTCCAGCATGGACAGGTGCCATCATAACTTAACGTGCTAAAACCAGCTAGTACGGTATCTTCCCGATGATACTATTGACCTAGTTCTAAGAATGGAGCTGATGTTCGATATTTTTAAACAAAATATATATTCACAGGGTCAAACGATAAATTTGTTGCCCTAAAGAAAACACTACAGCTTTATTTTAAAACTTTTATTGGAAAAAAATCAATTCAAGTAACATGGTAGAGCTAACATCTATTCGATGTAGCCGTTTTTAGCCTCAATCACTGCATCGAAACAGGAGCATGCCTTTTCCACAAGCGTCAACAGAAGCTCAGCAAAAACTCGGCAGCTAGCAGTGATCAGGCTGGTTTTGGTGTTGTGGGAGGTCATGTTGGTGATGTTCTTGACATATGACCAAACAAAGTAATCCAACAGGTTCAGGGGGAGAAGGGGGACAGTGAGAAAAGGGTACAAATGCAAAGCACACCTACTGAAGCTGGCGGCCACCCGATTGGATGTACTGAAGAGCGTGGTCCAGATACACTTTGGTGTTAACTTTCAAGTGGACTTCGAAGATGTGAGGTGGCATGATGTGGCCCTCAATTGAAACCACACCAAAGACCATAACCGTGGTCAGAAAGTTGGGTTTCATAACCCTGGGCATGTCCCTGCTACTCATGGCAATCCAACAATGCATTTTGAGAGTGCTGGCAATGGTCCTGTTGTCATAACTTGGATAGCGAGCACGAGTTGTACAGTGGCACATCTCCGATCTCGCTCATTGAACATTGTATCACTTTCAGACATTAGGATTTGTACACAACTGGCCAACTAGTAGATGGTCTGCAACAAAAAAAGCAACTGGTTTTTTATCAAACGGAAATGGAATCATGTCGTCTTTTCTACAGCAACAATCTTATCGTTCCACCTTGTAGAAAATGGACTCTCTTACATCACCTGTCCATGTTACGTATGGGTATATATTTAATATTTATTCGATACACGTCTGTTTCTCCTTTTAATGTATAATTCACAGCACCAAATCGCATACGTTATGTACTGATACGTATAACAAATAAAATGACTTCTTTGTTTATTAAAAGATGCTTTTGACAGATGGATGTGTGATGCGGAGTGGGAGGGATAGAGAGAGAGGTGGGGGGTGAGCTTTGATGGCAACAGCAAAATTCGGTCAATACACGCCTGTCTCCCAGCAGTGACCGTCTATACAAACGAGTTCATAATAATGGTTGATGTTCACACTGTGACGTGTATAAACAATCACCATTGGTTACACATATCTTCTATTCTATACTAGCGGGGGTACCCAGTGTTGCCCGGGTGTTTGGAGGTGTGTGTTGGGGGGGGGGGTAGCAAAAAAAAAAAAAAGTTTTGGTAGGTAGGTAGGATCAGACCAGGAGCCTTGAGGCGAAGGTAGAAAAAATGAAAGTGTGAAAAAATCTGACATGTTTATCCGCTCGGCCAGCAAGGGAAAGTAACAGAAAAACGTTTGATTTTATTTAAGGATTAAATATCACGCCATAGAAATTGTGCAGTTAACTTTTACTGTATATTTGTAGTATTTAGTGTATTTGTAGGTCTCGCTAAAACTTTGCACACAGGCGACGGATCTTCACAAGATCGGTATCATTTTGAAGATCAAACCATCGGATGACAAATATCGAAAAATTGGCTAAAAAGCATTAATTCCTTCACCCCCAACGGGACACTTTTCTATAAGGAGGGGTAGAAAAAAATCGTTCCGTCATGACAATCTAGCTAAATATGCAAGCGCAAAAGACGTTCCTTGATTTAAATATTATAAAAACCTAAATTCGCTCACGCAGTCATGGCACAGGTTCAATCCGAGGTATCGGATGATTTTTTTTTCGATTTTTAAACTTTTAATATTGAAACAGGGTTATTTTTTTGTTTTTTCTTTCCATCATGTTCAGTTTTTTTTTTGTATTTGTTATACCGATTAAAAAATTTTTTTTTTGTATTTGTTATACCGATTTTTTAAGTTTTAACATCGTTCACTTACATGTCCGTCTTTTTTTTTGTCTTTTTTTCCAGTCACGTTTGCTGTTTTCTTTTTCCGATTCTTTAAAGAAGTTTAACATCGTTTTTTTTTTTTATATTTAAACAGTGTTATGACTTCGCTTATTCTTTAGTTTCCATTTTGTTTTGATTTACCCCACACCCACAAACACCTGGGCACCCCCGCTAGTCTATAATATAAAAGCGAAAATGTGTGTTAATGTGTTTTTGTGTAAAGTCTTTTGGAGGAGGGGGCGCCCGGGGAAGTCACTAATTCTTAGAACTTTTTATATGCTTCCTAGATTATAATATCTAGGATTTACATAAGGAGGTTGTGTCTATCTTTTATTTGAGCGACTTTTACATTGGCTATTTTCGCTGTATTTCCTGTATATCTCTGTGTGTTTGTTTGCCTTTTCCGTATAAAAAAAGCAAAAATGAATTCGGAGCAATTGTGTCTCCCTGGCACTCGTGGCAGGGATGTCCAGAAAACAATGAGCTTTGATCAACACGGGATAAACCCGTCATATCAGGCAATTGCTATTCACTTGAACACTCCCATATTTATGGGGAGCTGGTTTTCCCCAACATCTTGGGGAAACTGGCTTTCAGCCAAAGTGAAGTGCGTGATTTCATTCCCCTATGCCGTGATGTTTGACCTATTAAATCTATGCGCACCTGTCACGCAACTTTTTAATCGTTTAATTTCAACCATTCTCAATTCTGTTGCCCACGTAGCTTATCAGGCTATTCACCTCACCGCTTCGGGTTCGAGCCTACCTACCTACCAAAAATTTTTTTTTCTTTTACACCTCCAAACACCTGGGCAACGCCGGGCACCCACGCTAGTCTTTATATAAATCTCACCTGCCTGTTTGTGCTTGGGCATATGTCTGCTAAAAACTTGATAGACGCATCAAACAATAAGATTGGTATCGTTTGAAAGCTCAGTCTCTCAGCCGACAAATATCCAGAAATATTAATAGGCCATTTTTCACAAGGAGGGATCAGTTTTTTTATTGACATTTTTGCAAAATTATTCATGCCTCAGGACATCGACATATGCATAAAAGATGTTATTTCGAACGCCCGTGATGTCACATGGCAGAAACAACTAAAATGGTTTCCTTTTTTTTTTAACCTTTTCTTCTTAGCATTACAGGTTTGAGCCTGGCTACTGCGGCTACTTTTTTTTTTTTTTTTTTTTTTTTATACACTTGCACTTTTGTACTCACGGGTTTTTGTTTTATATAGGAATTTTGGTTGCTCAATACCCATGCTATTTTTTTTTTTTTTTTTTACAAAATTTTGTTTTCGGTTTTGCTTCTGGCTGATGACACCCAAACGACACTCCTTCCTTGCCCCCGTTGTCACAAATTTTTTTTTTTTATTTATTTAAAAGTGGATTGTATGATCGGGCAATCTACCCCACCTCCCCAATTTTTTTTTTTTACGACTTACCCCCCCACAATCTATATATATAAAAGGCAAAATGTGTGTGGTCATTTCGTGTATGTCTTCAAAAGGCTTCTTTCGCACGCGCTCCCAGGGTTGTTACTATCGCTTAAAACTGTGTACATAGGTCCTATATAATAATATCTAGGAATTAAAAAAGCGCGTAGCTTATAGATTTATTTACGTTGATTTTTACAAAATTATTGCTATTTTGGCTTCTCGCGTATTGATTGGGCTTTTTAGTATAAATATGTGAAACTAAACTCAAACGTCTTCTTGGCATTGCGCCGGGAAAAACGTCCAGAAGCAATCAGCTTTGATCAGACACCCCTCCCAACATCTGTTGGGGAAAGAAACAGTTAAATTTGGATAAACAAACCCAAACGCTGTGTGACTTCTATTTGACCTTCTTAAGAGTTAATTTTTATTGCGCACGCCTCTTTTTATAATTAAATAACCTGCTTGACTTTGTCTGTCACGGTAGCTTAATGGTTAACGTGACACGTTTTTTTTTCACACATTAATTTCAAACTCAAGGGTACGGGTTCGATTCTCATACTCACCTACCAAAACATTTTTTTTTTATTTATTTATATATTCAATTTCGACAAGTGGAGCTGTTTCCCCCTACCCCCAACATCTTGGAAAAAAAAAAAAAAAGCGCGTTCCCGCACTAAATGAAATGCTACCCGGCAGTCAAAAGTTGACCTCATTAAGTCATTAAAACGTGCACCTGCTAATTTAAGTAATTAAATAAATTCAAACATGTTTCCGTTAGCATCTCGTGGTGGCCCAATGGTTAACGTCACACTCTTTTTTTTCACACTTTAATTTTCAACTTCGTCTCAAGGGTTCGGGTTCGATCCTCATACTTACCTACCAAAACATTTTTTATTTTATTTTAACCCTAACCCCCCCCCCCGGAGTTTTGATTTACCCAAAACCACACACACCTCCAAACACCCAGGCAACACCGGGTACCCCTCGCTAGTCTATTATATAAATCTCAAATGTTGGTTTTTGTGTTTATATGTGCACTAAAAACTTTGGTCAGCCGCATTGAACCAGGTCAAAACCAGTACCATCTGAAAGAGCGATCCCTCGGATGCATAATATGTGAAAATTAAAAAAAAAAAAAAGATTAATTCTGTGGTGCTCAACTGGACCATTTCTTGCAAATGGGTCATTTTTTGCGTCACGCTTTTCACAAGTCACGCACACATATCAAACTGAAAGCATGTTTAAAACGTTATTTTACAGCATCATGACGTCATAAGTCGCCGTTGTCCGATGAGCAAAAGCATTTGCCAGTAACTTTTACTCTTTCATTTTTCGCATTTCAGGTTTGAACCTGATTACCGTGGTTAATTTGGCAATTTGGCAGCAGTCAGCCTTTTATTAAAAAAAAAAAAAAAGGCCCCAAAACCCTATAATTTATAAGGAGTGATTGCTTCTAAATTAAAAAAAAAAAATCTGTTTTAATCCATTTTCACTGCTTTAAGCTTTCACTCATTTCTACAAATCTGTCTACTTTAGTGTCCTATCTCATCTGGTTTGCTAGTTTATTAAATCAAAATTAAAATAAGAAACTAACCCAAATTTTCGATTATTCAAACTACTATTCTCATTTTGGATGCGAATTGAAGTCGAAATAAGCTAAAAAAAATTTCATCCAAAAAATTCTGAACCTAAAATTTTTCTTAGCATATCAATCACTATTATTACAAAAAAAAAAAGAAGTTTTTGTAGGGGGGAAAAAAAAAAAAACAATGTTTTTGTGGGGAAAAAATGTTTTTGTAGGGAGAAAAAAATTTGTAGAAAACAAAATATTAAAATATTTGAGTAAATAACATTGCTTATTAAAAGGTTTTAAATTTAAAAGAAAACAATAAAACAAATTTCAAACAAAAAAAAAAAAGATTGTCATGCAATGTCACACAAGTGATATTAAACAGGGAACACATAAGACTATTTGTTCAGAACAAGTTTATATTTTCCAAAGGCACAACAAATTCACAACATTTAAAAATTTTTCTTGGATTTAAAATTTTACAATTTCAAAAAAATAATTCACTTGATTTGAAAGAAACAATTAAAAAAAAAAAAAAAGAAAAAAAAAAAAGAAGTATCTCCAACCGACCTGCGAACATTTCTTTTCAATCTGAAGTTTTTGTCTGTTTAATTGTTCCAGGGTTTCCTCCATCCGATGATGCTCGTCTACCATCTGTTTATGACGACTTTCACCTGCTGTAACCTATGATACGTTGAAGACGAAAAACAATAAAGTCAAAATGGCAAAACAATTTGCACGATGAAGTTTCCCTTTTCAGCACAAATGAATTTTCTTTTAAACTTGGAATTCTTACAAAATTCTTACAAACTTCAGGAAAAAAATGTGAAAACAAGTCTTTTGTCGCTTTTGTTTGGTTCTTTGAATCATTAATTTAGCAATAGTTCTCTGCCTTGAAAATGCTAGATTCCTCTGACCAAGATTTAATCCCATTCTACTGTGGCTATACTAATGGTCATCTCTGAACACATATTCTACACAATGAATAAGGCAAGTGAAGTCAAAGTTCCAACAACTAACCCCCGTCCCCATGTCTTGCACAGTCTGCCATGCTACAGTCCCTGTCACATCACTATAGTGTTGCATCCCTGTGCTTGTTTTATAAATACTTCCACGGAATGTGCCCTGGTGAACTTGTACCACCATTTTCAAGAAAACCAACCCATTAGACTAACAGCAAAATCCCACCCCTTTGTAACCCCAACAGCACCCACAGGCCGTGCACGCACAATATAAGGCAACATGCACTAACCCTAAGTATGTGTGGCCACACCTCTACTCTGTCGAGTACTGGACCCCCTCAACATGCATCCGTCTCTCTCGGACCCTCGGAAATCAGCCCGCTGATACTCAGGGTTTACAGCGCTCACAACCAAGTCCGGGCAATACCTCGATGCGGCTAGGTGATCGTCTATGTCAGGTTCTGTGGTCGGATTCTCTCACAGGCATTGGAATTGGCAAGTAGGCGTCTCTCGCTGTTGCAGCCTGAAGATCAGGGTCCTGGCAGCTGAAATCAATGGGTCGTTCTTCACAAGTTGCAAGTATTAAATGATCAACAACACCGGGGAAGTTTTCTGTATCACAAATTACATTATTGACAATAAATTCAGCATACATGTCATGCAGAAAGGAAACTCAGGTTATTAAAATCACTATTTTCTTTTCGCTAATTTCAAGCAATGATTCTAGATGCAGGTGCCTTTTTCTCTTCTACTCGTGATGATCTCGGATAGTTTTCAGAGGGGCCTCTTCCTTCAGTTTTATCACGACCAGCTTCCGCCGGCTAGAGCGAAAAGAAGACGTTGATTAGTCAAGTGTCTCGTTTTTATCAAATCAGTAATTCCTCCCTCTACCTTTTTGGAGTTATTCTTTCTTTTTCTTTTTCCTCTTCTTTTATCCTATTAATTTGTACTCCCCTTTTCTTTTCTTTCTTTTGAATTTCCTCCCTCTCTCTGTTCCCCAAATCTCTACTCCTCCTCTCAAACTTATCTCTACCAAATTTTAACCATCATTTGCACTGAGGTGTTAACTTATTATCAAGTTAGGAGTGATTAGTCATTCCAGGTCGAACAATGCTTGGAGGCGACCCTTACCCATGACTCCCATTCTAAGTTGTCAGCCTTAATCAGCTAAGGGTCTCTGGGTCTCTTCATACCTCTCAACAGAGGTTTTAAAAACAACCTTTCATGTTAACAGATATATAACAACAATGAGATAAAAACAATTATATGTTTTTTCCCTTTCTGACAAAATCTCACAGACATTTCTGTTTTGTCCCAATCAACATCCCCTCTTCTGCCCTCTCTTCCTCTGACAAACAAGACCATCTGGTGTCGCCCGGGGTCTTGCCATACCTTCACTTTTAAGTCCCTAGATTGTGAAAAACTTTCTACTCAATAAGCTCTTCTATTTTACAAGGGAGTCAGTTATCAAGGGCAAGAGGCCACTCAAGGATAAAGGTTAATGAGTGTATGGTGGTCCTCAAAACAACAGCATAGTAATTTTTAAGCGTGGGAATTTGGTGTAATTTGATTGTTAAACGCTCAACAGGAACTTGTTTACATTGAACTTGAAGACAACCATACTGGGAATTTTATATTCCACATGTTAGCAAATATAAAAATTTACCAATTTTGCAAAAATTGTGTAAAACGCAGCATACGCTTATGGATAACCGATTCTTTTCATAAAACACTTTACAGAAACGATTTTGATGATATATGTCCAACTTCAAAAAAAAAAAAAAAAATGTAACATTCCAATTAAAACAGAACACCAATGGTGGCCGCACCTCCAAGTAAATTTATCCATTCTTAGGTTTCATTTTGTCGCGTTCATTACCACACTTAGCCCTTCCTTTAGTTCCTTATGAAAAAGAAAGAAAGCGAATAGTTCGTCTATCATTTTTCAATCACAAAATAAAAACGTATTTTCTTTGTTTTTTTAAATAAGCCAATCAACATGGTATGAAATTCAATATGTCTGCATTTCAAAAACAAATAGCATTTTTTTTTTTTGTTTTAAATGTTAATTATTGGATACAGTTACAAGGATTGGTGTAAGTGGCGTGATCATGTTTGTTTTGTGTAAAACTATGACATTTTGATAAACAGATGTTGGTGTATGAGGTTCTTATTCAGAATTTAACCCAATTAAAGAAAAAAAAATACAGAAAAATATAGAAAAATCTTTCTGATGTACATACCTATCACGGAACGAAGATGTCATATTTCAAAAATTATGTAAATTGATGAAATCGTTTCATTTTTAATTTAGAAAATCAAAACTTATGTGGAAACAAAAAAAAAAAGGACGGTCTTGTGTCGCCATCTTCAGAAAAAAGGGAAGATAACTTCACAATAATTCTTGCAAAATCAACCTTGTAATTTTAACACAAAATTATTTAAAAATGATTTTCTTTATAAAAAAATATAAAACTACTAGTTGAATTTACATGAGTTTTGGAATGTGACATCTTCGTTCTGTTATGGGTACATGCATCAAAGACTCTTGTTTTTTTTGTTTTTATTTTTTTGTTTTTTTTTAAAATAGTCTGTGTACTTGCACTGAGCATTATTTTAAAATCTTCCAAAAAAGCTTTACAAAGCATTAAAACTGAAAGTATCGAAAGTTTTTTTTTTTTTTTTTTTTTTTTTTTTACACAGTGGTCACCACTTATCAAGGCCCGGAAGCCACTCAGGGATAAGGGTTATTGCAAGTACATTACGTTAGTGTGGAGATTTGATGAAGTGTTTACTTAAGGGGGCGGTTCATTAGGAATTTGTTAACGTTGGACTTGAAGACATCCAAGTTGTAGTCAGGTGGGAAGCAGGCAGACGGAACAGGTTATAATTTATCAGCACATAACGGTACGTGAGCAAAGCAGGTCATGAAAAATCCAGATTCACAACCAGAAATGCAATGAGATTCAAAATGTATTGCACTCAAATTAGCAACTTTTCATGAGATTATAAACAAGCGAAACTGAAATAAAAAAAAAAAAATCATTACCTGTTCCAAAGTTTCTTTTTCAACCCGGGAAATTCTTTCCTCAAAATATAACCGTTGAGATTCAAGTTGACTCGTAAGTAAATATGTGTACTGAAAACCAAAAACATTTTAAATTAAAAATCAATTCATGACGGCAAAAGGAGGCAGAGACAAAAGAGGATAGTGGAGGCAAAAGAAAGGGGAGCAAAAGTCAGTTGGCAACGGTAAAATGGTAAAAGAGTAATCATATTCAGTCGAGGAGGAGAGCGTCAATTCTACTTACTTCTAAAGTGAGCGCATCAAGCTTTTCATCCTGAATGGCGTTGCCTCGCTCGTCCACCTCGACAAGTTTACCGTCTGTTTTGTTTTGTACGAGTCGATGGACATAGTTGTCTCCGGCATAATCCCAGACTTTGTTGTTGCCCAACTGCATGGCATATGTATGTTGCGTCTCTTGGAAATGTCTGCAAATATTAAGACATGGAGGAAACAAAACATCAGAAATGAAAATCATTTTACAAATAAAGTCGTCTGCCACGATTATCAGTACATCGTATTTAGCAGTATTTTCAAGTTGAGTGTTGATATAAGATTCGTCAAATACGCAATGTTGCTGACGATGAATAAAGTTTCAGTTTTTGTTTTATTTTACTTCAATGTTCGATAAAAATCAAGCAAAGTGTAGCATTCAAAATTGTACCAACGTGACACGCATATGAACGGATGACAAATAAACTTGTCCAGATTTTGTAAACATTAGTGAAGACAATAGTTTGAGATTAGTAAGATATATTTGGTATTTTAGTTTAATTAAAACAAAAACAACAAAAAAAAAAAAAAATTGTATGTACCCGTTATGTAATTTAGTTTACATAAAAAAAAAATTTCACTTGATTTGATCAATTTTTTTTTTTTTTGTTGTTTTTTTTTTTTTTTTACACAGAGGAAAATCAAATTATTTTTTTTACAGAGGAAAATCAAATTTTAATGAGATCGATCATCTCACGGCCATCTTGCCTATTCCGCAGACAAAGAGGGGGTGCTTTTAAACAGAAAAAGGGATTAACAAAGGACAAAATGAAAAAGGATTAAAAAAAAAAAGGAGAAACTCTGTAAAATAAATGAAAAAAAACCCCCTAAAATATCTATTTTTTCTGCCCAGGTTTGAAAATAATCTCGTCAAACTTTGACAAACTAAGCGGTGATGGAGTTATCTCCCTTGGCGCCCCCCTCCTCCTCATTCGTGAAATAAAAGCAAGATGGCCGGGATACATTTGATCTCATTTAAATTTGATTTTCCTCTGAAAAAAAAAAAAAAAAAAAAAAAAAAAAAAACTTGGTCAAATTAAATGAAATATTTTATGAGAACTTAATTCCATAACGAATACGTACAATATGATTTTTTTTTTTCAATATTTTCATTATTGATTAAACTAGACAAGTACCATATATTTCAAGTTAAAGTGGCAGTAATCCTCCTTTATGTATTTGTCAGCTTATCAGAGAGAAAGGAGTTCAGAGAAAACTGTCTTTTCTTGTCAGAAAGGGAAGAGGGAGGAGAAGCAGACAAAATTTATACCTCCTCCAATCCAGATGTTATAAAAATATTTCAACATGTTGAGTATTTTCCATATTTCACATACTTTATCATAATTAGCATCGAGATATAACATTTAAGAATGTACATGCAACTAAAATTAAATATATTTATCATTTGAAAACAATTTTTTTTTTAGTATTTTTATAATTCTAAACACACACACACGACTTAAGTGACATAAAAGGAAAACTATAAAAATTTGATTTTATTTGAAAAAAAAAAAAAAAGTGTTCAAGAGTAACAGCATGGAGACCATCTAAAATTAAAAGACCATCTAAAATTATCTTTCATGTTTTGTCAAGAGATCATATATATATATATATATATATATATATATATATACATACACACACACACACTGGCATCTGAATGAAAACTCCACACATTCAAAATAGAGTAAACATCCACTTTTATCACCCGCTCCATCGAAATTCTACATTCAAGATATCAAAAACATCATGAAAGCATGCATCCTCTCAAATAGGTCTCAGTCTTTATCAAAAACTCAAATTGCATTTTTTTAAGCCAGACAAACATTTTGGTTCCATCTGGAGTTCTATATAAATCAAACACATCACCAATAATACCTGCCTACATCATGATGTCTATGAAATAGACCTTTATGATAAATCCTATCAAAGGCTTTTGATATGTTTAAAATGATTGCTTAGAAGCAAAGCCTCTGTCGATAAATTCACTGATCCTGTGTGATATTACAGTCAGTACATCAGCTGTTGATCTTGCAGAATGAAAGCCATATTGCTTATAACCAAGTATGCTGCTTCTGAAGTGAGTGAAAACAAATTTATCAGAAATTCAATCAACTTGCTCATGACGCACAAGAGACAGATTGATCTAGAGTAAACATTTTAAAAAAAAACAGTTAGGAATTAAAAATTTAAGATTTTATTTAAAACTTTGAATTATGAAAGTAGATGTTTGTGTGAAAATATTTAACAGGTAGCCTCTTAAACTACTGGTCACATGACACTGAAATATAAACCATCCTTATGACTACTAACGAGTAAAATCTTTGTTTGGATGGGTGAAGCATACAGAAATATGTCAGCAAGTTGAAATACAAAATTTTTATTTTAACTTGCTGACATTTCTGTTACTTTTGCACATGTGCAAATTCATTCATAATTTGAAGTGATTTGATTTCAAATAGTAGGAAATGTGGCTGGAGCGCTAAAGGTTTTAGTTCTGATGGCATCCAAGTTTTTTTTGTTTTTAACTTTTGAAATCACTACTATATATTAGGTACAACATAATATTCAATAGAAAATTTGCTCTCTAAAAAAAAAAATGCATGTATTAAAATATATTTCAGCATATTTTGCAGCTGACCGCCCCCCCCCCCCTCCCACCGCCCCCCCCCCCCAAAAAAAAAATAAAAGATCATTTGTTAATTATAATTATTGACAAAAAGAAAATTATCTTCAAAAATAAATATATAAAAGTTAAACATTTGACCAAAAACTAATTGTTTTTCAATTAAATCTTATGTTAGATTATATACCGGGGCAACATTGGATGGACTTTCTGACAGTCAATTTAGAAAATCGACTATTATTAAAAAGTAAAATGTTAGATAATGAACATTGTGTTAAGTTATGCAGTAAAAGGTATGCTAAGAGAATGTTTTGAAAGAAGGAACGTTTAGTAAAATATTTAGGTTAACTTGGAACAATCAAGGACAAAATGCGGTGATAAACAAAATATGTTCCTAACAAATAGTAAAACGGGATTCAAAAAGTCACATGTTAAAAGATGCGACTTGAATTATGTCATAGCAAGGATTAATTTGAATAAATACAAAGTCAGTCAGAGCAAGAGAGTGGCAGAAACCATCTTGAGATTAAGATGGCTCCAAGGAGGTCAGAAATGGCGATCGTCAAAATCAGCGTTGCAACTTTCCAAAAGGGTAAAAACACTCTGGAATAAAAAGTTCCTGAAAATAAATCCGACGCTCTACCATTTCTTGGGAAGAATTTCCATTACAGATTTCCATTAAAAAAACCCAAAGATGGACCAGATATGTGGCCGATTGGTCAGATGTTTAAACACCAAATAAGTGTTATTCGTCGTTTGTGTTGTAAAATACATCCCTGTTTTTTTACACACTAACGATACACACCTCCATATTGACCTCACAACGTAACACATCAAAAACGAGACTCACCTGTATGCATGTCTACCAACGTAACGTCCACAGCCAACATGACCACAAATCAGGCAAATCCATAAACTCTACATAAAAAAATTAACATTTTTCTTTAACAAACTTCATCATCATTTTTAACAGGAAAAAAAAAAAAAAATTTTTTTTTTATGTTTAGATTTGTTATTATCTAGCAGGACCAGTGTCCAGTACGGCAGGTCGATTTTGGAACCCCGGTGAGGCAATGGTGATGATAGTTGGGGTTTAACATAGAAAAGACTTACACGAAATATTTTTTTCAAAATCGTTATCTTTGCTTGAGGAAATGACTTTAAAAGTCGAAAAATTGAAGCTATTAAAAGTTCTTCAGTCAATTTTCAAGAACATCCCGTCATCCAAACAATCCGAACTGTTAAGAAAATGGAATTATTATTTAGAATATGTTTCAAACTACATTTTTAAATAAAACTACTGAAGATATTGAATTAATAAAATAAATATTAAGTGTAAAGGCAAAATTATGTTAAATGATAACGACCAAAGTTCACTTTTTCATTTCAGGAACTTTGGGGGGGGGGGGGGGCATCTTAGATTTCACTGTCGCAAAACATGCTCGTTATTGATATTGATATTGAAAATTAACATTTGTTTATTATTTAATTTGAAAACATTATGATTTAGGCTTAATTATTTCGAAAGGAAAAACAAAAAAGACTTGTTTAAAATATATATCATTATATTTCAAGTGTCTGCAGTGAATTTAAAAATATCTCTTTATGGATAAATTCATGTTATCGAAGGAGGAGCTAAAATCTCTAAAATCTGCTAAAAATGTCTAAACTAAACACGATTATGCCTCTGATTTGGTTTGGTCCTCTCTCTTCAATACATCTAATTCAACTCGACAAAGTTTTTCATTATTTCTTATAACTAGCACTTATTTTTTTTAAATATGAAACTGGAAGATAGCCTAAAACAGTTTCCTTCAGTTATAATCCATTTATTTATTTTACTTTTCAGATCAGAATGTTAGTAAAAGCACAATGTTCAGTTTTAAGCCGTGGTTCACAAAATTTGCTGGTCCACCATGTCATTTGGATGAAACAGCACCCCCAACTTCACGACAAGTCATCCAGTTTAGTTATTTCCTTGAAAACAGTTATCCCACTTAAAAAATAGCTATGGAAATACTTAGTATTTGGCAAGCAGTTAATCCACAAATACCCTTGTTAAGGTAACATTATATAGGACAGAAGGTCAATATATTTTGCTATAAGAGGGCTAAACAGATTGACAGGAAATCTCTTGCAACAATCAAAGTGAAAAGAATGAAGGAACAGCTACACAGGCTGTTTGATATATCTTCTTGTAGCTGTAAACTTTCTGTCTTGAGATGTGATGACTTTGCAGTAAAGTGCAAGACAGAAAATTGTTAAACAAGGCACATAATCTGCACTTGTCATCCTAACAAGGAGGTAAAATTAATTCTATAGATTCACTTGCAATTATGTTCCTTTTTTTTGTGGAAAATAAAATATATTGGTATTTAATATGTAATCTGGCTCTATTATTAAACATGCAAATTTTCCAATTTTCAAGTTCCACTAGAAGAACTGCCATTTAAAGCAATTTTTAAATTAATTGATGGAACAACAAAAAGCCTAACAACATTTACTGGTCGTTTGGAGAAACTTTGTATCAATAATTATCAAGATTTGCCTCAAGTAGAATTCTAAAAAATTAGTGTCCCTCCCGATCATCATTATCTGACAGCAGAAGAAACAAATAATTTAAGTGTGAAGACTAGAGGCTACTTTTTGAGTATGCTGTTGGCATTTTTTGTGGAGAAGTTAACTTAGAAAATTGGGCCCTTGAATCAAGGAAGATAGCTAACATCAGCCACAAGGTTAATGTGTTTATGGACTAGAGTTGTCTATCCTCAAACACTATGATAAATTAAACATTTTGGTCAAATTTATCATCTAAGTGTATGCAGTTAGTTGGTTTGAGATCAAAGTCGACAATATTTTTTTTTACCAACAACAGTATATTTTAATATGATTCAGAGAACAAAACAGTTAACTGAAATCCAAATTACTGTTTTAAACAGTTCAAGATATAGTGCTTTTGCACTACTTCTGGGAAATATAATATCGATGATAAACTCAGATGAATTGGATGTGAGAGAAGAGGGCATTCAAACGATGTTCATTAGATAAATAAATATTTATCCATTAAATTTTATTAGGTTTTCGCAATTTACCCAAACAATAGTTAGTTTTATTCATATTACATTGCAAAAATATAAAAAAATAAGTGTTTTCAAATAATTTTGTTTTTTTGTGTTGTTTTTCTCCAGAAACAGTGAACAACAACAAAAAAAAAAAAAAATGAAAAAGATTACTGCTATCAATTTTTCAGTCACACACTGGTCAAATTTGATTTTTCTCAAAAAGTTGTATATGGGCAGAAAGCAAGACAGACACATTATTACAAAGTCATCGTGCTAGCAAATTAGACCTCCATTTTCTTCAAAAGGAAATTATACAGAACAATTTAGTTCTATTATAAGTTTACATTATTGCGTTTAATAAAAAAATTGAAATAAATGGTTCTGTAACTTGTATTAAGTTGTTATATTGTGAAATACATCTCCACATATCTTTTTGAATTGTGAAATTTAAAAGACTTAGTTGCTAATTAGCTTCTTTACAATTTTTGTTTAATCAACGCAGTAAAAGTTTAGATATTTTGCTAGTTGTGATTCATAATTAAAATTATAATTCATGTATTTATTTTTCTTTCAATGTATTTTATATAAATATATCAATTTTAATTGAATATTTTATAAAAATAGTGAAATTTCAAAGTCAGTGTTGTGTAAAATGCTATGAAAATGAAGGATTTTTCAGCATTTTTCTACACGATTTTTAAAATTAAATGCTCAATTTTCTGTTCAAGAAAAGAATCTAATTTTTGGTATATGTCCTTATCACATCAAATCCCAACTATCATCACCAGTGCCACCATGTTGATTTTCTGAAAAAAGTTGCAAATCGACCTGCCCTAGTGTCCCGGCGTTGCCTGGGATGGAATGTAAAAGAACGATTTAACTATAAAAATACACAAAAGATATTTTAGGTTTTAGAGTGGGAGATCAGTATGAATTATGATGCTTCTACATAATATCAACAGAACTATACAGACTTTGTAAACTAAAACTTAATTCAGGATTAGCAAACAGCGTCAAAAATCAACATTTTTACCCCCCCCCCCCAAATAAAACAACATTTTGACATGAAATAATTGGCGATTTTTTTCTAATTATTTGATATTATGTGTCAGAGACCGTTCTTTCTAACGATATCAGGTTTATGCCGGTTCGATGCGGAGGGCAAAAATTTTTAGTGGACAAACAAGCAAACAAACACACAGATGGCTAAGATTTATATAATAAACTAGCAGGGATACCCAGCGTTGCCAGAGTCCACATGAAAATGCCAAATAAATACAAAGTACAAAACAAAAAATATTTTTAAAATCTTTTAACCTTGTTTGAATGATTTAAGTGTTTAAATGAAAAAGAAAAAAAAAAACAAACGTTCGCCGTAAGGTAGGTTTGAAACTAATAGCTTTGAGCCAACACCATTACCCACTTGGCCAATGTGGCCACGATGACATAACGTTCCAAATTTTTGTATTTAATGCATGCAAGAAACGAATGGTGTTCACGCATGTGCAAATGTTTAAATCGTTTAAAAAGGAGATGATTTTATGTGACCCACCCCTCATTAGATTTTGCAGTCATTAAGGTAGAAAAAATATTTTTTTCTGAATCTTTGATATTACACATCCGAAAGATTGACGGTTCCGACAATACCATATTTATGGTGGTTTGTTTTCTACTTTTTGACTTTTAGCTAGACATACAAACACACACACAAACATCTCTCCTTTATATAATAGACTAGCGGAGGTACCTTGTGTTGCTTGGGCATGGAGAGATTTATATCAAGAACAATGAGCTCTACATTTTTGCCAAGTTTCAGAAAAAGCTGATGGAGGGATCAAAAGTTATGGGCCGAAACGTGTCATTTTTGGCCATTTTTGACCTCTTGAGCCTCTGGAGATGCAATGGGAATTTTCGAAAAAAAGTTTTTTTACTGTGCACATCTATTTAATGAAATAGAATTTGTTGCAAAATTTCAAGAAAAACTAATGGACGATTATCTGACAATCGTCCGGAATAATCAACGCCACTGAAAACATAGGTCCTCTCTGATAAATTGGGGGACAAAAAAAAAAAAAAAAAAAAAAAAAAAAGCGAACGGTTTAGTCACTGTGGCCGCCGTGACATATGACATCACTGCAGTTCAAATTAAGCTTAGTTATTGCAAGGCATATGATGACTTTGCAAAAATGTTGACGAAAAAAGTGAAACAGTCCAATTGACGGTGAAAGAATGAATGTTTTTGACCAAATTTTGGATATTTGTCGGCCAAGAGACCGAGCTTTCAAGCGATACGTGCTGAAATTTTTAGCAAGACATACAAACATTCACACACAATAACAGACGTTTGATATTTATATAAGTGTGTGTGTGTGTGTGTGTGTGTGTGTGTGGAAAAGTCTCTACCAAACTATTAATTTCTGATATACAGACTTGAAACTTGATATATAGGAGATTCAGACCTTCGGAACAAATAAGATTTGGTTTTTTGTTCGTAAAAAAGCTGAATTAGTTTAAACTTCATAAAAATCCACCCAAGCACTGTTATCTTAAGATTGTGCGTTCTAGCCGAGATGTGAGATTTTTTTTTTTTTGATTTTTAAAGTTTTAATATTGAAACAGTTTTTTTATCACGTTCGCTGTTTTTTTTGTTTTGATTTTTTAAAGTTTTAACATCGTTTGCTTACACGTTTTTTTTTTTTTATTCGATTTTTAAATTTTTAATATTGAAACAGGGTTATTTATGCTATTTTTTTTATCCATCACGCCCCCCCCCCCCGATTTTCTTAAGTTTTAACATAGTTTCCTTACACATTTTTTTTCATCATGTCCGCTGTTTTTTTTTTGGTTTTAGTTTTTCGATTCTTTTAAGTTTAACATCGTTTTTTATAATATTTAAACAGAGTTATTACTTTGCTTGTTCTTTAATTTCCATTTTGTTTTGATTTACCAAACACACTTCTCCAAACACCCAGGCAACGCCGGCCACCCCTGCTAGTCTATAATATAAATCTTGCCTGTCTGTGTAAATGTATGTTTGTATGTCTACCTAAAACTTGACAGATGACGGATTTTCACAAGATCGGTATCATTTTGAAGCTCAACCCTTCGGATGACAAATATTGAAAAATTGACCCAAAACATTAATTCCTTCACCCTTAATTGGGCACTTTCTTACACCGATATTTTCGAAAGTCATCCCCTCTTTTCGATCGACTAGCCTTAATTTAAACCTATGTCACTTCCAGTTTAGCGATGGCCGCAACAACAAACACATCAAGTTTTTTTTTCATGTTCTTTTCTTCCTTCGCAGTACGGGCTTGAGCCTACCTGCCTACAAACATTCGGGCAACACTGAGCACCCAGGCTAGTTTATTTATATATGCAATACTTAACACATCAGTAAAACAAAAGATTTTTGTGCTTACCTCTTGAGAGTTACATTCTAGGCATCGATTATCAGCAATTTGTTCAGGTGTCTGGCAATACCGGCAAACAGGACAACTACAAATGATGAAATTAAAAGTAAAGAAGAAAAATATTATATGTTAAAATTGTTTTGTAACGATTTGGACAAATTTAAATATTAAAAAATATTCCAAAAATAGCTACTCTTCAGACACCAAAATATTTGTCATATATATATATATATATATATATATATATATATATATATATATGCGAGAAACATTTATAACCACAACCAAGGTAAATGTTTCTCGGATGTTTTTCCCATTAGGGACCCCCCCCCCTCCCCCTTTCTTTCTATTCAAAAATGCTCCATTGCCAAAAGTGTGTTCATTCATAAAGTCTGAAGAAATGCTGGTTTTTGAAAATTTTCAAACAATATAATGCTTGAAATTGTCGAACTGGACATTGAAACAACTGTAACGTAAAATGAAATACACTTTTCGTTGTCATCAACACCTTGTCTTGAAGTCTTGATTTTGCACACACAGTATATTAATGCTCAATTATGAAATGTGATAATTTTGTAGCTTAATCCTTAAGTCAACCATTTTTGGCTTAAAACCTATTGGTATATGAAAATTTACTGAATTCCACGAACTCAGTATATTACATATATATACTTAGAGGAAATAGGGTATGATTATGAATATCTCCAGTATCAAATAATCTTTATGTATGAAAACTAAAGAGGGGAGATATAACATATGAGAAATATTTGGAATCAAGTCTTCCTTGCTGTTATTTCAGATCATTTGAAACCAAAGAAGCAAGTTTTTGTTTCTCCGCCATCAAGGTCAGAGGTTTTGGGGAAATATCAGATAGTATCCACCCACAAAAAATCCTTTAAAATTATGACTAATGTAGGTTTTCGAGGATGCTGTAAATGAAAATAACAGTTTAAAATCCAAGGTCATAAGTTAAAATAAATAATACAGGAATGTTATTGAAAATGGAATGTAGAATTACCATTGTTTAGTTCACATAAAATAGTTAGATATCTGTTTATTGAAAAAGGAATGTAATGATGAATTTTGTTTTGGTTAATGAAATGAAATTAAAATAAGGAATCTAGATCCGAACAATAGAAAATGTTAAACATATTTGTAAAGTGGGTTAGGAAAATTAGGTTAGAGAATCGGGTTGTAAACATGTGAGGAACGATGCATGTTTGGACAAGTGAGGCGTGTCGGGCCACGGGATCTATATGCACGTGTTTGGTCATGCAATGACGTCATGAGTTCTCAATATAAAGAGCTTTAGGTCAACGAGTCAGAAGTCATTGAGAAGTAAGGCCGGGACAGGGTCGGACAGACAGAGCTGACATCGAACCTTGGAAGCGAAGGTGAGAAGAAAGAAATCATGTATAGACTTTGAATTCCTTGATGCAAAGCCATTGACCGGTCGAATGGAATAAACGAACAACTTCTTAATTTTGTATCTGCATCTTCGTGTTATGTTATTCAACGGAAAAGGCATTGTCAATTTATAGACTTGTGTTCCACTCAATTTGTATTTATAAGACTGTGTATAAACTCATCTAAGAATGTGTCTATCATCTTAAGAATGCGTCTCCCCCTCAGACATTATAAATAATGAATGTTCCTTCATTATGAGAAAAGACTGAAAATCCTCATCTCCAAAATATACGTGTTAAGAAAATGTATGTGTCAATGTTTATAGAAACACTCCCATTGTCAGAACTGTCAAACGGTATAAATGTCAATCTCCTCTCTCTCTCTATCAATCTCACAATCCCTCTATCCATCTATATCTTCCCTCATCCAAAGTGCAATACATGTCTATTAAAATGTCTCGGTGTTAAATATATCTCTCACCAATATGAACACTCACAACAAATATATAATTCGTCATCTTAATAAGGAATACATAACATGTGACCCGATGGGGACCGGGCGATGCCGGGAGACCTTGCTAGTTGATTAAAGAACAGCTTATAGTCTGGGTGGTTCATTGACACGAATTCAGGGGAATTAGCACGGCTGGACTCTAATGATGATGGTTTAATGTTGTTTTAAACAGAATACGTCTGTTTCTTGATGGATAATCAAAATGACCCCCCCCCCCGGAATGGATACTACAATGTGTGTCTACGCCAGAATGAAGTCATAAAAATAATTCCGAAATTTAACAGATGGACTCATGTGTTGATAGATGGCCGAGGGAAGTCGTTTGTCGAGCAATTGAAGAAGGCTGCCATGCGTGGCAAAAGACCTTGTGTTAATTAGACGTGACGGCTCGTATTTCTAGTGAGGGGACGTTATCTCTTTACTGACGTGTTGAGAGAGGGGTGGGTGGAGAGAAGATGAGAAAGGAAATCTCTTCCTTTTCCTTCAATAAATGTAAAGGTCGCTTTTTTATTATTTTCTTTTCTTCCTCTTCTGCGACCAAGCGGTCAGGATTCGGAACAAAGGCGCGGACGCTAATTGGTTGGCCGCCACTTGTGGGCATATTTGGAGAGATGGGGTGGGTGGGGGTTTACAGCCGATATTGATAAAAGGCGGTGAGGAGGGGATGTGAAAGACTTTTGTTGTCACGCACTTGGACAACACGTCTCCGATACGCGTGTCTCTGATCCTTCCCCCCCATACTGGCGATAGAGAAAACTAAGTGCTTGAAAAAAAAAAAAAAAAAAAAAAAAAAGTAAACTGTCAGCCCCCAGTGCTTGCATGATTAGGCCAGCGTGTAACTATCATTTGTAAGGTCGAAGACAATAATCAATTCTATGTTAAGAAAAGCCAATTAAGCTTTGACATTTTTTTCTTTATTTGAAAACACCGTTGCTGAATACAAAGTATTTCTCAGACAGCCCAGGTGACCATTTGGAAGCTGATTCAAAAGCAGAGCCAGAGAGCGGACGACAGAGACGAATTCGACCACTAGACGAAAACACGGGTAACGCCACAGGCTCCAGCTGCACCTCAACCCCCAAGCCTATGCATCTGAGCTGCCCTGTAGAGGTTACAGGTAGACCAACACAAAACCTACCTTAGGTTTTCGGGTGTGCTGAAAACAAATAGCGCATTTAAATTTTCCGGGTATCAAGCAATGTGCAATTCTTTATGTTATAAGTGGTGGCCATTGTTGTATGTGCACATTTTTGCTTAATACCCAGAAAAATATTTACTTGCGGAAAATTTAAATGCAATATTCATTTTCAGCACACCCGAAAACCTATCGAAAACAAGTTTTTTTTTTTAAAAAGGTAGGTTTTGTGTTGGTTTACCATGCCACAATAAACATCACCCCTATAAAAAAAAAAAAAAAAAAAAAAAAGAGACCCCCCCCCATCAAGAAGGTGGCCATAAAGTGGGTACTTATTTGTTAAGTTACGTAAAATTAATATAGAAAAGTGGTCCCCCACTTTTTGAAACAATGTGCGACCTTAAGGGCAAATGCCAGATAGCCCACTGCACGATTCAGGTCATTAGTTTTCCAACAAGTCTTTATTAAATTCTGACAAAAAAAAAAAAAAAAAAAAATAGTCGCCGAGATTTTGAACTTATAAAATTGCCCCCCCCCCCAAAGGTGGTATATATAGATATATCTATACATTGGGATGAATTTTGCTTAAGGTTTTTTTTTTGCTTGATTGTCTCCCCTGTGGCCTTGCCAGGCCACTAACATACATCTTTAGTGTTAAAATTTATCTCTTTCCTATCCCTGCATGCTAATTCCTTCTTTCTAATATCTACAATGTTCATTATTCTTGTATTTAATACATTCAGATTTTGTTTATATTATATATTTTATCTAATACTGGTTCTACTATTCTGATGACAAGCATTTAGCTTTGAAATGTCAGGGCTTAAAGAGGTTTTTCTCTTATTCTTTCCTTATTGATATGATGATATAAAATTACATGCAACTTTTATTCCTCATCTATATATTATACATACACGTGCTAGCTGTACGATGCAAGCGTTTTCCTAGGATTCATTTTACTATCATTGTTGAATCTCTTTGAATACGCCAACACATTATTTATCGTAAATTATTCTGCCATATTCTAATCATAATCTTCATTAGCATTGAAATAACAGATGATCGCTTCACACTATGTTGAGAACTGGGAGCTTTAGCAGAAATGGAGTTGACAATCTTGATCATCTCAAAATGTGAACAGCATGAAAACATTTACGAACACTTAATACATGCGATTATATCAATTCCATTATGTACATGTCTTATTCGGGTTAAAGTAAACCTGTTGATTAATAAATATTACCAAATAGTTAATACAGGGGTATATCATTTTTGAAGATACAAGGAAGGGCCAGGTTGTAGACATTCTTGAAAGAAAAAATCTACAACTGCTTAGAAGGGAGTCCATGAAAAGACCAGGTTTTTTATTTGTAGGAAATATGGTTTTCTCATGAGCTCTCCAACAGATTCTAAGTACCAAATTCTAGGAAAAGATAAATTTTCTGAGACATGAATTCTCCTGTTGATTTCAATGTACGAGTGTCTAATTGTTTAATAAACAATTCAGATGTTCGTGTCGGGGATAAGTCCAACAAAGACCACAAATCAGGCACGAACAATGACTGTCGGAGATGGTTGGTGCGGCATGTATTTTAATGCTTAATCATCCTTCGTTCAGTTTGTCGATACGATTTAAAAAAAAAATCTTGATTTCCTTCTTGCACGCTGTTTCCATTTGCTCCATTGTTCCGAGTGTCAAGTTCTCGTAAGATTTAAGATTTAATTGAAATATTGAGGGCTGAAAGATTGTACTAAAGTAGCCAGATCATCAAAGCTATGACCTAGATGTTTTTTATTAGATATATTATTTTCAAAACTGTTTAGATAAAGCACGGCAAACAAAAAAGTTTTTCACATGTCTAGGAGAGCCTGGGAGATGACGTCGAAACGAGTGACCACGTTCTTGCGAAACAACACTGATGGAATGTCGATTGATTGCAACTCGTCATTCTGGGCCACATAAAAGGGACATACAGCAAGACGAGACACAGTCTTCTACCTCCCTCCCCTGTCACGCGACAATCACATTTGTCAATCTATCATTAAAAACTGAAACGTACAGAAATAAACAATAACACTTTCATAATCCACTGATGGGTGTTTAGTATTTTGATATTAAATTGACGATTCTACCATCCTCCTCATCAGAATGAAATGTAACACCAGTTTTGGTGATATGACTAGTGGACAGTTTTGCATTAAAGAAAATCAAATAAAAAAGAATTAAATGAATAGATTCCATGAACAAAGTTTCTTTCTTAGAACTGCACGCCTGTGGAATTGTCTTCCGTTTTCCTGCTTTCCAGCTGTCTATAATATGGTTGTCTTCAAGTCCAACGTGAACAAGTTTCTGATGAGCCGTTCCGATTAAGTTAACAAATTTACCGAACTTCCATTACTATCGATTACTATATTATCCTTTTGACGACTGTACACTCTTTAACACTTATCCTTGAGTGGCCTCTTGGCCTTGATAAGTGGTGATGCCTATGTAAAAAAAAAAAAAAAAAAAAAAAAAAAAAAAAAAATTGTTTTGGGCATCGGAAAATAGGCACAAATTTTTCCAATTCTGGTAGCCCCCAAAATTCTGATTTTTCCGATTCCCGATTAATCATCCTGACATTTATAAAAATTGGGAGATACGAGTAAAAAAAAAATTTACCTTGTATAGCCCCATTGTGCAAGGCATGACACATGGAAAGCGTGATTGCAAAGGATGGTTAAGATCCCTTCAACAGATTCATCCTGAATTAAAAAGAAAAGTGATCAGTTGATAATCTCACAAGTCAGATTAGACAAAAATAGTGTCAAAACTTTTGTTCTAAAAACTTTTGTTCTAAAAACTCAGAGCATTTTAAGTCACATGATTCTAATAATAAAAAAAAATCAGTTAAAATAAATTTAAATAATTAGAACTAAATGCATTTTTAAATTAACATAAAACATATCAGTTAAAATAAATTTAAATAATTAGAACTAAATGCATTTTTAAATTAATATAAAAAATATCAGTTAAAATAAATTTAAATAATTAGAACTAAATGCATTTTAAAATTAATATAAAAAATATCAGTTAAAATAAATTTAAATAATTAGAACTAAATGCATTTTTAAATTAACATAAAAAATATCAGTTAAAATAAATTTAAATAATTAGAACTAAATGCATTTTTAAATTAACATAAAAAATATCAGTTAAAATAAATTTAAATAATTAGAACTAAATGCATTTTTAAATTAATATAAAAAAAATCAGTTAAAATAAATTTAAATAATTAGAACTAAATGCATTTTTAAATTAACATAAAAAATCAGTTAAAATAAATTTAAATAATTAGAACTAAATGCATTTTTAAATTAATATAAAAAATATCAGTTAAAATAAATTTAAATAATTAGAACTAAATGCATTTTTAAATTAACATAAAAAATATCAGTTAAAATAAATTTAAATAATTAGAACTAAATGTATTTTTAAATTAATATAAAAAAAATCAGTTAAAATAAATTTAAATAATTAGAACTAAATGCATTTTTAAATTAACATAAAAAATCAGTTAAAATAAATTTAAATAATTAGAACTAAATGCATTTTTAAATTAATATAAAAAATATCAGTTAAAATAAATTTAAATAATTAGAACTAAATGCATTTTTAAATTAATATAAAAAATATCAGTTAACATAAATTTAAATAATTAGAACTAAATGCATTTTTAAATTAACATAAAAAATATCAGTTAAAATAAATTTAAATAATTAGAACTAAATGCATTTTTAAATTAATATAAAAAAAATCAGTTAAAATAAATTTAAATAATTAGAACTAAATGCATTTTTAAATTAACATAAAAAATCAGTTAAAATAAATTTAAATAATTAGAACTAAATGCATTTTTAAATTAATATAAAAAATATCAGTTAACATAAATTTAAATAATTAGAACTAAATGCATTTTTAAATTAACATAAAAAATATCAGTTAAAATAAATTTAAATAATTAGAACTAAATGCATTTTTAAATTAATATAAAAAAATCAGTTAAAATAAATTTAAATAATTAGAACTAAATGCATTTTTAAATTAACATAAAAAATCAGTTAAAATAAATTTAAATAATTAGAACTAAATGCATTTTTAAATTAATATAAAAAATATCAGTTAAAATAAATTTAAATAATTAGAACTAAATGCATTTTTAAACTAATATAAAAAAATCAGTTAAAATAAATTTAAATAATTAGAACTAAATGCATTTTTAAATTAACATAACAATATCAGTTAAAATAAATTTAAATAATTAGAACTAAATGCATTTTTAAATTAACATAAAAAATATCAGTTAAAATAAATTTAAATAATTAGTACTAAATGCATTTTTAAATTAATATAAAAAAAATCAGTTAAAATAAATTTAAATAATTAGAACTAAATGCATTTTTTAATTAATATAAAAAAAATCAGTTAAAATAAATTTAAATAATTAGAACTAAATGCATTTTTAAATTAACATAAAAAATATCAGTTAAAATAAATTTAAATAATTAGAACTTAATGCATTTTTAAATTAATATAAAAAATATCAGTTAAAATAAATTTAAATAATTAGAACTAAATGCATTTTTAAACTAATATAAAAAAATCAGTTAAAATAAATTTAAATAATTAGAACTAAATGCATTTTTAAATTAATATAAAAAATATCAGTTAAAATAAATTTAAATAATTAGAACTAAATGCATTTTTAAATTAACATAAAAAATATCAGTTAAAATAAATTTAAATAATTAGAACTTAATGCATTTTTAAATTAATATAAAAAATATCAGTTAAAATAAATTTAAATAATTAGAACTAAATGCATTTTTAAATTAACATAACAATATCAGTTAAAATAAATTTAAATAATTAGAACTAAATGCATTTTTAAATTAATATAAACAATATCAGTTAACATAAATTTAAATAATTAGAACTAAATGCATTTTTAAATTAACATAACAATATCAGTTAAAATAAATTTAAATAATTAGAACTAAATGCATTTTTAAATTAATATAAAAAAATCAGTTAAAATAAATTTAAATAATTAGAACTAAATGCATTTTTTAATTAATATAAAAAATATCAGTTAAAATAAATTTAAATAATTAGAACTAAATGCATTTTTAAATTAACATAAAAAATCAGTTAAAATAAATTTAAATAATTAGAACTAAATGCATTTTTAAATTAACATAAAAAATATCAGTTAAAATAAATTTAAATAATTAGAACTAAATGCATTTTTAAATTAATATAAAAAATATCAGTTAAAATAAATTTAAATAATTAGAACTAAATGCATTTTTAAATTAATATAAAAAATATCAGTTAAAATAAATTTAAATAATTAGAACTAAATGCATTTTTAAATTAATATAAAAAATATCAGTTAAAATAAATTTAAATAATTAGAACTAAATGCATTTTTAAATTAACATAAAAATATCAGTTAAAATAAATTTAAATAATTAGAACTAAATGCATTTTTAAATTAATATAAAAAATATCAGTTAAAATAAATTTAAATAATTAGAACTAAATGCATTTTTAAATTAATATAAAAAATATCAGTTAAAATAAATTTAAATAATTAGAACTAAATGCATTTTTAAATTAACATAAAAATATCAGTTAAAATAAATTTAAATTAGAACTAAATGCATTTTTAAATTAATATAAAAAATATCAGTTAAAATAAATTTAAATAATTAGAACTTAATGCATTTTTAAATTAATATAAAAAATATCAGTTAAAATAAATTTAAATAATTAGAACTAAATGCATTTTTAAATTAACATAAAAAATATCAGTTAAAATAAATTTAAATAATTAGAACTAAATGCATTTTTAAATTAACATAAAAAAAATCAGTTAAAATAAATTTAAATAATTAGAACTAAATGCATTTTTAAATTAACATAAAAAATATCAGTATTTCTAATAAAATCTGTCAAACCTTTTACGTTTTCTTTTCTTTCTTTAAATAAAAGCTTCATTTCGATAAACAGCAAACATATCTAAATAATAATGATATCTAAGTACAGGAAAACATTGTGAATAAACATGAATCTGAAGGCCAGATTGAAACGTCAAAGAAATATCGTTAATATGGAAGAAAATAATATAACTATAATGAGATTATTTTGTATTAGCTTTTGTGTTAATCGTGATTAAAATAAAAGTAAAATGAGGATTTGATGACCTACCATCCTCTCCAGGCAAACAGGACAGTTTGGCAGCTCTGTCAGTCCCGGAATTGGCAAGCCACCACCCTAAAAAACAAAAAAACAAAAAAAAAAAAAAAACATTGTTACACATTCTTGAATCCTGAATATATATTTTCTGGAACAAAAGAAAATCACCATTTTTTTTTTTTTTTTTTTTTTTTAGTTCCCCCCAAAAAATGCAGTTTTGTTTTATTTAAATTCAATTCATAGAAATGTGAAAAATAACAAAAATGCTTCGAGGTATTTCGAATGATAGAAATTTTAATCTCCAAACAATCAATGAACTTCAATACATATTTTGAAAAAATTTTTTAGATATATAAAAAGCATTTCATAGCTTTTGTTTTTAACAATGCATTTATAAAAGAATCTGAATGTTATTTAATTTTTTTTGTGTGTGTGTTTTTTTCCAGAGTTGAAAGTGACATTTCTTTTCAGGTAGTCTATTATTTGAAAAAAAAGGCAAGCACATTTTTAAACAGCATTTTTTGTGGACATTCCTATGTATATATATATTTTTTTTTTATGTCAGAATATGTTTGCAGTAATTGATTGTGAAATGTGAACCGAGGTGCAATTTCTGCTTTGAGTTAGATTTGGCCTGCTTAATGCTGTGTCTTGTAGTCTCATAGTTGGGTAACAATTCTATATTTTTTCTCCCAACCATCGATAAATATTCACATATGTTGTTTGGAAGCATATTCCATATTTTGGATTATTGAAATGACTATCTGCATCTTCGTCGTTTTATTCACAATGTTTTGACCGATGTAACCTACATCCTTCAGGTGCAGATTTTCAAATATGGGAGCATAATAGCTAAACATTTTTTTTTTTTTTTTTTTTACATGGAGGTCACCACTTATCAAGGCCCGCAGGCCACTCAGGGATAAGGGTTATTGTGTGTACAGTAATCAATGAGATAGTATTGTAGTAATCATTAGTATTGGGGGTTTTGATAGAGTGTCTTACTTAAGGGAGCGGTTTGTCAGAAACTTGTTTATGTTGGACTTGAAGACATCCAAGTTGTAGTCAGGTGGGAAACAGGCAAACGGAAGAGAGTTCCACAGTCGTGCACTTCTGAGAAAGAAACTCTGCTCATGGAATCTACGTTTGGATTTAGGCACAGATAAAGAGTGGGGAAAATTATTGACAGTAGTTTAAGCCACACGGGCGTTTCTCATGAAAGTTTGGCGAGGGGAGACGAGAGATTGGAGCTCAGATGAGCACTTGCCATGGAAATAACGATAAAACAAAGACAGGCTTGCAACGTCTCTTCTGTGGGAGAGAGGCTGCAGGGAAGCGAAAAGGGCATCCTCCAATAAGCTATAAAGTCTATTTTGTACTCTGTCAAGGCAGGATAGGCTGTTTTTAGCAGCTCCTGCCCAGATGTGGCAGCAGTACTCCATCCTTAGACGTACTTGGCTTTTATACAGATAGAGAATTGCATCAGTAGTGAGATATCTTCTGGAGCAGTAGAAGGATCCCACCATTTTCCCAGCGTCCTTGGCAACAGACCTGATGTATGTGTTCCTTTTCAGATCAAGAGTAACGGTCAAACCCAGAAGCTTGTCAAAAACATGGAGCCTCCCCAAGACGAGAGCCATCCATTTCAATTGATGTCAGATGGGGGATCAGAGCGTTGATGATGTAAAGATAGAAGCTTGGTTTTGGATGCATTAAAAGTAACCAGCCACTTCTCCCCCACTGTACCACACGCTCAAGATCAGAAGAGAGAGAACCTTGTCATTTACGGCCTTTGATGTGTTACCATAGATGGTCGTGTCATCAGCATAGATATCAACGAATGATTTAAGTATGTGTTTTGGGAGATCATTGATGTAGATCAGGAAGATAGTTGGGCCCAGGATGGACCCCTGAGGGACTCCAGCATTAATACTGTGGGCCTGATTTCTGCCCATCAACCACTACTCTTATGAACCTATCAGAGAGAAATGATTTAATGATTGAGAAAACATTACCAGTGATACTGTAGCTCGAAATCTTGTGAAGTAGGTCCTTATGCCATACTTTATCGAAGGCCTTCGATATGTCAAGAGATTCACTAATCCTATGAGATATAACCGTTAGCACATCTACTGTAGATCTTGCGGAGCGGAAACCATATTCCATGTCACTATTTTTTTTGGATCTTCTGTCCAAAACGGATAGGTACAATATAACTTTTTGGGATATTTTCATTTTTTAATGTCTTGATTAAACTGCACAAGTACTCATTCTATAAAACTAGTTTGACAAAATATCTGCAGGTGAAAATTTTTGAGATGATTATTTGTATTTAGATTTTCATCTTGAATGTTATTTTCACAACCCCGCGTTCGGCAAGATACACCCGAGGAAGATTGAATGACTAAAACATTGTGAAAATAACATTCAAGATGAAAAAAAATGGTCCGAAGAATCCAAATATGAATTATCCTTGTTTCCAAAATTCAGAAACATAAAAGATAGTAATTGTCTATATTTTTGAGATGAGGTGTTTTCATTGATTGAGATTGTCGGACTGACTTCCTCATCTTGGTTGTTAGAGTCACGTTTCGGCCGTTTTGCCCTCCGGCCTTCATCAGGTGTTTTGTATCGAACTTGAGAACCGTTTGTTAGGAGTCTCGAACCCAACCCTTTATTATTATTACGGGGGTACCATGTTCGGAGGAAACCCTTCATATCGGACATTTTTTTTCTTTTACACCTACACACACCCGGGCAACGTCAGCCACCCCTGCTAGTCTATAATATAAATCTCACATGTCTGTTTGTATGTGTATGTATGTATGTATGTATGTATGTTTGTATGTCTGCCTAAAACTTAGGACAGAGGCGACGGATTTTCACAAGATTGATATCATTTTGAAGCTTAACCCTTCAGACAACAAATATAAAAAAACTGGCTGAAAACATTCATTCCTTCACCCTCAACTGGGCACTTTTCTACAAGGAGGGGGGGGTCGCTTTTTTTGGCAATACTTTCGAAAGTCATCCCCTCTTTTCGATTGACTAGCCTTAATTTAAACCTTCGCCACTTCCGGTTTTGCGATGGACACAACAAAGATGCCACTTTTTTTTTTTCACGTTCTTTTCCTCCTTCGCGGTACGGATTTGAGCCTGTCTACCTACTACCACTTTTTTTTTTTTTTTTTTGCTCAACACACACATCCAAACACCCCGACAGACAACACTGGACACCCAGTCTAATTTATAAAATTCACTATGGCTGTCTGTCCATATCTCCATATTTTCAAATTCTATTTCTTCCAAAACTAAAAGTCGTAGGGCAGCACTAGGAATTTTCATGGCCTTTTCATGGCTTCTTTAGTCAATTAAAATAGTTTTTAATGGGTCAAAAGGGTTAAAAATTGAAAAAATCGTTATACATTTTGTACATTCATCTTAGTTTATTTTTAATCAGTTTATATTCGTGTCACGTTGGTACAGTTTTGTTTTCAGTTTCGATTCTAGCTGATGGCACCTACTTTTTTTTTTTTTTTTTTTTTTTTAAACTTTTGAAATCACTACTATAATAATATATACAAAATCTGGACAAATTAAAATATATCTAAGTCTATTTTACAACCGGGCAAAGCCAGGTGCTCCTCCTGCTAGTAACTGCTGATAATTAATAATAAAATAATGCTTTTGTCATTGATGGTGAATACAAAAACATTACTCAAATATGACTAACAATAATTGTTATAATTGGATAGAAAGACGGGATTCGAACGAACCTCAGATGATTTAATAGCCTCAATCTTGGCTACATACACCAAATGACAAACATCGGACTCAATGGAGTTGAAGTGAGTGTTATTAAAGGCCGAATAAAACTCATCTGCCATCTCCTGTAAAATAAAAAAAATATGAAGGGAAGTTATTTCAATGAAAATGTTGTGAAGGCAACAACCAATATGAGAATAATAATCCAAATAATTAATCCCCCCCCCCAATCTTTTTAGAAATATTTATTTTTTTAATTCGTTACAAATATAGAAGGATGGATGTTTGCAACTTTGCTTAAAAAAAAAAAAAAAAAAAAAAAAAAACTTCTTTGTTATTAAAGCGAAAAATGAAATTTTCAAGTGAAACCAATGATATCAACTGAATTGTTATGTCACAGTAATGAACATATACAAATATTATGAAAAACGATAAGGTGGAAAATTATTAATGAAAATAGTTTTTGAAAACAATTTTGCTAAAAAAAAAAAAAAAAAAAAAATTTAAATAAAAATAAAAGTTTGACTCATAACAAGGGAGGTAATACATTTTTTAAAATCTTAGGCCAATTTAGCAAAATTCATTTTTTGCTAAATTATCTTTGAATATTGTTTTTCATAATTTTTGGATATGTTCATAAATGTGAAATGACAAGCAAATACCATTGGTTTTATTTGAAATTCAATTTTTCAATTTTTGTTCTAATAAAAAAAAAAAAGAGTATATTGATCGTCTCACCTGAGTTTTGAATTTTATCAAAACCATGTATTGATTAGGCATGGAATCACGGATGATCCTCATACTTTCAACTCCAGCACTGAAAAAAAAAAAAAAAAAAAATGGATATCCTTGAATTCTTTCATAATAAAATTTGCAGTTTTTGTCCAGAACTCAACCGACTTAACAAAAAAAAAAAGAAAGAAAAATACAGAAAAAGTTTTTTATGATGTACATATATATCAACAAATGAAAATTACATATTCCAAAACTCATGTAAATTAATCAAATATTTTATATATCTATCTACATATCTATAAAAGTGAAAGTGTCTGTCCGTCAGTCTGTCTGTGTACATTTCCCTACACAATACCTGTCAATTTTCAGTCTACAGACTCGAAATTTGATATACAGGGTATTGAGATTTGGGAAAATCTTTGTAATCCGTTATCGGCTAGAAATGTGGATGTTAAGGGGTCAATATTCAACGGTTTGACGTTTGAGAACTCTACCAAACTCCTCTGCCAATTTTGGGTATAAACAATTGAAATTTTAGATATAAGTTCCTTGGACATGGATCTAATTTAATAACTTGATTTGAGCCAAAAACAATAAATGTTAAGGGGTCATAATAGGGGTCAAATTAAAAAATTTGACCTTTGCAAGCTCTACCAAATTACTCAGACAATTTCTGGTCTAAACATTTGAAATTTTACATAAAGGGTATTCAGAGATAGCGCAAGCTTTTTAATCGGTTTGGGTCGAAAATTTGAGCTACCAATATATAAATGTATGTATGTATGTTTGCATATCTGCCTAAAACTTATGACAGAGGCGACGGATTTTCACAAGATCAGTATCGTTTTGAAGCTCGACCCTTCAGACGACAAAAACCGAAAAATTGGCTAAAAACATTAATTTTTTTCACCCTCAACTAGGCACTTTTCTACAGGGAGGGGTCGCTTTTTTTGCCGATATTTTTGAAAGTCATCCCCTCCTTTCGCTTGTTTAGCCTTAATTTAAACCTATGTCACTTCCGGTTTGGCGGTGGTCGTATCAGCAAAGACGTCACTTTTTTTCCATCCTTTGCGGTAGGGGGGGGGGTCAAGCCTATCTTCCTACTACCACTTTTTTCACTTTTTTTTTTTTTTGCTCAACACTCACCGCCAAACACCCAGGCAACGCTGGGCACCCATGCTAGTATATATATATGAAAACAATAAGAATGGAAAATGAAGTCACAAAAACTATATATTGGTAAATATAGAATGGTTCATTTATTCAATTAGGGTATACACATTTAGTTGGGGGATACAGAGGACTCTTTATGCCAAGGCATTTTGAAACCTAATGCTTCTCATCAGAAGAGTAGAGAAGATGCTAGGTAACAATGCTAGCGTGGAAATCATTAGGAATGAAACTTGCTGATCTTTATATATATATATATATATATATATATATATATATGAGAGAGAGAGATTTTTTTTTTTTTTTTTTTTTTAACAATTTTTGGCACTTTAATTAGTAAATTGTATTCATAACAAGTCTGATTTTAATCTTGATCCTTCGAATTGAGTACTTTTAGAACAGACAGAGGGATGCAACATTTCGTCGATGGGACTGAGGCTGAAGTTTAGATGACAATTCCTGAAAGTTTTAATGTAAAATAATTCTAACAGTCAATCAACCAAATTGAAATCATCAATTGGAGGCGGGCATTACAGACAGTTTTTTTTCTGTTTTTTACATAGGTGTCACCACTTATCAAAGCCTGGGGGCCACTCAATGATAAGGGTTAATGAGTGCATGGAAGTCAATGGGACAATATTGTAGTAATCGTTAGTTGTGGAAATTTGGTAAATTGGATTACTTAAGGGGATGGCTCATCAAGAACTTGTTTACATTGGACTTGAAGTTGTAGTCAGTTGGAAAGCAGGAAAATGGAACAGAGTTCCACAAGCATGCAGTTCTAAGAAAGAAGCTTTGTTCATGGAATCTATGTTTAGGTTTAGGCACAGATAATAGAGTGGGGGTGGTGGTGAAATTATTGATAGTGGTTTCAGATAGACGAGTGTTTATTGTGAAAGTCAGGTGAAGGGAACCATAGATTGGAGCTCAGACGAGCACTTGCAATGAAAATTACGATAAAGTAGAGACAGGCTCTCAGCATCTCTTCTGAAGATAATCACATCGGCACCTGATTCTTATTAAATCATACAAGTTAAGCAATGTTAGGCCTGGTCAGTACTTAAATGGGTGACTATTTGGGAATACCACGTAAATTGGTTCCCGTTTGCAAAGTAGGTCATATTTTGTGGTTGAGGATGAAAACAGGATGTAGTCATGATCGAGTTCAGGGTTCAAATATCATCCGCATGCAAATGTTGGAAGCAGAAAACCCATGACAATCTAAGATGCAAGGAGGTTTTTGGGGAAAATTTTTTAATCAAAATACAAGATCCTTAAAATAGCCAATAATCTATTTCTCAATCTGTCTGAAGCTTGCATCAAAGATAAACACATATGCTTTCAGTACAAATGTGTTAATTATTGACAATAATTAACGATCGAGGTCACAAACAACTTGTGGAAGAATCACAAGCTTTACAAATGATACGGAAGAACTTTTCATCCCATAAGACGATCATCTTCATATCAACCCATGAAGAGACTAGAGCAGGGGTTGGCAACTTTTTGAAGTGTGAGGGCTAAAAAGCTGTGCTGATTATAAGAGGGGGGACGCAAACAGCTTTGGTTACATAGTCATGGAGAGCAACAATGTTGTTAAATATGGAAACAATTTTTTGTGCATTTAAAGAAAAAAATGTTAAATATGATATTTAAATAACACTTATTTTATTACAGGAATATAAAAAAAATTAAACATTTTACAAAAAAAAAAAATCTGCAGTTTACTGCAGAAAGAAAACAAATTGTTACAATTAAAAGAAAAAAAATCATTTCTACACTGAAACACAATTAGAAAATGATTTAACAAGAAACATGTTTCTGTTTACTGCTTTGTGATCCATCTTAGTCTAATAATAATAATAATAAAAACAACAATAAAAAATAATAAAAATAACAACAATAATAATAATAAAAATAATAATAAGATGTATTAAAATGAAAATAAAATTAAACCGTTTCATGGAAACACAAAAATAAAACAATTTAGCACAAATATACATTATTTTTTAATAAAAATACAATAAAAAAACTAAAATTAAAATACGTTAACAATTATGACTCTTACAATTGAACATACAAACCCAATCACACACACAAAAAAAAATCAATTAGGTTTAAATTTTGATAAAAATCAAAAAGGTAAAACGCATTCTCAGTTAAATTTAAGAATTTGAACATTGATAGATTCAGTCTCTCAACTGTTACTCTGGTTTGATTAGTTTGTGTTAATCATGCCCTGAGCAAGGTGGCAGGCCAAACAAAATTGGCTTAAGGGTCAGAGGTGCCGATCCCTGACCTAGAGAATATATTACAAGTACAGCAATGGCTTTAGAGGTTTTGGCGAGATGAAACTAAAACAATAGAACAATTGGTGACGTTAAACGTCATCATTTTCTAAATTAGAAATGAAACACGTGAAGCATGCATGCCCCCCCTTTGAGCGCACAGTGAACGAAAAAAAAAAAAGAAGCTAAGTTCAGCCCCCCCCTCCATTTAGCCCCCAAAAGTTCCCAGGGGACATCGAATCTTGTTGAAAATGAACAAATGGTGCAGTTTTAGGCCTTAACATATGTAAATTAGAGTTATGCACAAAAAGAAATTACTAAATCCTCCATAATCTGTGCCTAAACCTACGCGTAGATTCCATGAGCAAAGTTTCTTTCTTAGAACTGCATGCCTATGGAATTGTCTCCTGTTTTTCTGCTTTCCAGCTGACTACAATACGGTTGTCTTCAAGTCTAACGTAAACAAGTTTTTGATGAACCGTTCCATATAAGTTAACAAATTTACTGAATTTTCATTACTAACGATTACTTCATTAACCCTTATCCTTGAGTGGTCTCTTGGCCTTGATAAGTGGTGATGCATATGTAAAAAAAAAAAAAAAAAAAAAAAAAAAAAAAAAAAAAAAAAAAAAAACTGTAGTTTTCCTGGAAAATCCGTTCTGTTACTTTTTTTTTTTTTTTTTACTCATATCATGTTTAATGTTAGTGAAAAATTTAAAAAAGTTCCAAGGCATAGTTATTGGGAAAAGTGCAGACAAACAAACGGACAAGGGTGAATTTACAGGTCCACCCTCCTTTTGGTCGGGAGACGAAAAAGATTTTTATAGTAAAATTAAAATTTTTGTTCATAATTTGTTTCTAATTATTATCTCATGATTATTAATATTTTTTTATGTTTTTGTTTTTTAATCTTAGAATGTAGATGTGATCTCCCATTACAAAAAGATTTTAATTTTTTTTTTACAAAGACATCACCACTTATCAATGCCAAGAGGCCACTCGAGGATAAGGGTTAAAGAGTGTACAGTAGACAATTGGACAATAAAGTAATCGTTAGTAATGGAAATTTGGTAAATTTGTTAACTTATATGGAACGGCTCATCAAGAATTTGTTTACGTTAGACTTGAAGACAACCATATTGTAGTCAGCTGGAAAGCAGAAAAACAAGACAATTCCATAGGCATGCAGTTCTAAGAAAGAAACTTTGCTCATGGAATCTACGTTTAGGTTTAGGCACAGATAAAGAGTGGGGGAAATTATTGATAGTGCGTTTTTTTTTGTTTTTTTTACATGGGAGTCACCACTTATCAAGGCCCGGAAGCCACTCGGGGATAAGGGTTATTGCGTGTACACAAAATAATGCACAAAAGCAACAAACGTTCTATTGATTGGCAGAACAATGAACTTAAAAAGATTTTCTTCAAAAACACCAGAGAAAAATTATCTTTTGCCCATGTTCTTTGGAATATTTGTTTAAAATAACATCGCAATGATAAGGCTTCAGAAATAAAGAAAACTTTAAAAAAACAAAAAAAAAAAAAAACAAAAAAAACAAACAAACTGGAAAAACAAAAAACAAAAACAAAAAACAAAAACAAAAAAACAAACTGGAAAAACAAAAAACAAAAACAAAAAACAAAATGGAAATAAATTTTTCTCAATTCTCCCAAATACTTGAAATAAATGCATTCGGTAATTTCTGCTATGAATATTTGAAAATGTATGCAATTTAATTTATAGAGAGGTTTCCACGTTTCATCACAGTGGGAAGACATCAGGCTAAAGTGTGTATGTAATCTAAATTCTAAGGGGCCATAAATGATTGGATTTTTTATGGACTGTTCTTTTATGGGTCTTTAGTCGGTTAAAATAGTTTTTAAGGGGTCAAAATTGAAAAAAATCGTTATACATTTTGTACATTCATCTTAGTTTATTGTTCATTTTTAATCCATTCATATGCGTGTAAGTTTCGATTCTAGCTGGGGGCACTCAAATACTTTCTTTTTTTTTTTTTTTTTACTTTTGAAATCACGACTAATAATATATACAAAATCTGGACAAATTAAAATATATTAAAGTGTATTTTACGACTGAGCCCCCCCCCCTCATATATATATATATATTTCCCTTTCTTTTGTCATACATTTTTTTCCCCTTTCTTTACCACTTCCCAACACTTGCGAGAAAGGTACACACACACAAAGAAAAGACAGAGAAAAAGCAGGTTATGCTCACCTAACTGGAGCGGTGAACCTAAGCAAATCATGAATGGTGTATGCTGCGGAAACACCTAGCATACAAATCAATTCACTCCGCGGCAATTCTTTTTTTAAAGAAACCATTTGGCTGGAAAATAAAACAAGAAACACATTTTTTTTTCGTTTCTAAATTTTTGAGATGAGGATTCGTTAATCATATTTGGATTCTTCAGACTACTGTTCTCATTATGAGTATCATTTTCAATGGTTCAGTGGTTAGAGTACTTGGAAGACTCCATTGTAAGTGATATTCACCTGAAGGTTGAAGGTTCAATTCTCAGTGTGGGCGACCGAAAAATACAATTGCAAATTATTTAGGACTTTTATCCAGTCAAGGCTGACGGAACAAAAGCATACTACCCCCATGAAGTAAATAAATGGTTCCGTTCGAAATTCCATAAAAAAATTCCCAAGTTTGACAGAAACATTCTGTGTTTGACAAGATACACCTGAAGAAGGTCGATGAAACCAAATATGAAGAAACACATTTGAAAATTTTTTTTATTAAAACAACACGAGAGATGATGAGATTATTAAATGGTTTTTTGCTTTCATTCTTTGCCGCCTGAATATGTTTTGCTTAAGCACAGGGTGGAGCAGGTTTGCATGTGATTGTAAATTTATAACTTAAAATATTGCACCATTAAGAATTGATTATATAATGTTAAACTGAATTTTTTTTTTTATTCTTAAAGCTGCAATATTTTAAGTTATAAATTTATTATATTATTTACTATAATATCTTGTCCTTTTCCGTGTTTAAGCTTAACCATATTACTTTCCATGCTCGCATTTTTCTATTATAATCCATGATCTCTCCAGGCTTCCAGTAAATTCACTTGTTCTTTGTTTAAATTCAGTCTTAGTTTTTTGCTCCGATAAACATAGCATACACACATATGTAATATTAATGTACGACACGTGTCTGCTTTCATTCTCTCTGTTTCACTTGTTACTTCCTTTTTTGTGAGACTGGTGAATTGGTAGCAACACTAGTCGCTACAGCAACATGGTTGCTATGGAAACCAGTCACAAAAAACGTTACTCACCTCCTTACATTTTTTTAAATGATTTTGAACACGAGTAAATTCATCACTTTTGTTTTATTGAATGAAAATTGAAAATTGTTTTCACAATATAGCTGAGAAGATGATCTATAAACTGTAATAATTGTTTGAAATTTGGTCGAAAAATGAGTGGGGAAGCTTTAAAGCAGTTCGAAATGATTAAAACTGCCACTTAACCATATATTCAAACGCAGTAGTGTTTGAATGAGATATATATTATATACACACACATACTAACTATTCAACTTGAAATAGTATCAAAAAAGATTTGAGTGCTGACTACTCAAAAAAGACAAGAATGATTGGAAACTGGATGATCATTCAACATAAAATTTACATATGAAACGGATTCGTCTACTCAATTATATTTTTTTCTTTTCAGCCAAGTTTTTATGGGTAATCGCATGTAACCGTCTAAAAAAGTAGAATCTTTAGTTTTTGAAATTGGCAGCTAGAAAGTCATGTATTACTACAACTTTGAAAGTCAAGTATATTCGAACACCAGTATTTCTTGACAGAGTCATTGATTTAAAAAAACAAAAAAAAAAAAACAAAACACAAACTGCATTAATATTAAAAAAGTTTTTCCTTTTTCAAAATAAACCTGTAAACGTAATTCACAAAATTGTGGTTAATTTAGAAATAAACAGCCAACAACTGCTGCTGCTGCTAGTAGCTTATAATTATAAACGCTACTAATCAAATCGATTACTTTTGCTGAAAAAAAAAAAAGGCTAATATTTTTCGGATAAGTTAATTAAAAATTGTTAATATGAAAAAAGTAAACATAAAATTAAAATTTTAATGCATCAAAAAAAGATTGATTTATTTACTTGTTAATGTATAAAAAATATTTAAAAAAAAAATGTTCAGTGCACGTCAAAATGTATAAAAAATATTTTGAAAAAAAAAGTTAAATACACGTCAATATTGTTAATGCATAAAAAATATTTTGAAAAAAAAAATGTTCAATACACGTCAATATTGTTAATGCATAAAAATATTTTGAAAAAAAAAATGTTCAATACACATCAATAATGTTAATGTATAAAAAATATTTTGAAAAAAATTTTCAATACACGTCAAGTATTAAAATATTTTTTTTTTAAAACGACAAATATATGAATGGGTCAATTTATTTTGTACCTCAAAAATAATTAAAATTGATTTTTTTCTGATTGGTTTCAAATTCCATGACAAAATTTTTTTATAGAAACATGGTATCAATCATTTAAATGAGCAGGGTTTAAAAAAAAAAAATAAGTTACCAAATTCATCACTTTTGTTTTATTGAATGAAAATTGTTTTATAGCGTTAAAATTTTCAACAATAGTTGCTCAAAACTCTTTGAATATATCAATGTAGATTATTATTTATTAACGCAGGTGAAAATATATTTATTTTTGAACAAAATGGTGGCATTTTGAGGACAAAGTGTTTTTAAAATGTAACTATTTTAGTAGAACTACCTTGAAATCTAATTATCTAAAGTGTCTTTTGGTCAGTGGGTATTGCTAAAACAGAGACTTGCATCATCATCATATCGGGTGGGTTGCCCGGACCAAATTGACTTTTTTCTGCCACAAGTCTATCTTCCATGGCCTTAGGAAGAAAAGTTTTTCTTGATCTGTTCTGAAAGGGTAGATTTCCATAACTTTAAGCAAATTAAGTGCACTCCAAGCCTTGGCTATTCTGACAGGAATGTCTTTTCGGTTGATGGCAACCAAGATATTGACAGTCTTCTACTTGTTTGAGTGGTGTTCTGTTTCAATTGGGATAGTTTGGTGGAAGGACATATATTCTGTTTCAGTTGCATTTGTATGCAGTCGAATCATGACAACAGACTTCCAGAATATGTAGCCACTTTTGCGCGTCGGCATCAGCTGACAAAACAAGATCATCGGAATCACTAATATTCTTTGCTGGAGACAATATTAGGTCATGTTTCCCATATTGATTGACAGAGTGTTTCAGTATGTAATCGAGACGTATCACAAATAAGAATGGAGCCAGAGTATCACCTTGTAGTATGCCAGCTTTTATTTCAAAGGCCTGCACACATCAAATTTGGTTGAATGTTTTGGAAATGAACAGGGGAAATGACAGAAAAAAAAAGTCGTAAACACAAAATCCAAAGAAATCGTTATCGTTGCGAAAGTGAAAGAAATTAGACTTACTTATCTTTATATACATGTAAGATTCCTTTGGTGACTTCAACCATTGGGTTTCCAGAAAAGAAATGAATGTTGGAAGAATTGCAATGACTTTTTGGACGCGTGCTGCTGCGGCTGGTGGTTGAATAGGACATGCTATCGGCACTGCTGTAGGAAGATTCCCGCGAATCCCTTGTTGACACGCTAGTCTCTCGTGATTGACACTTGCCAGGAGGTTGGGCTGACTGCTCACTATTAGCGCCGGTCGAATCCCACTTTATTGGCAGACTAGTAGAATCGGCATCAGTAGCAGGGGTAAATTTGAGAGTAATCGCTTCAGGGTTTACAGATTCTAACCTGGTGTCATTGCAATCAGATGGGCATTTGCGCTTCGGGTTTCCAGAAGCCGAGCCTGCAAAAAGAGAGAAAAAAAAAAAACAGCAATAACTTTATTGGTTTGTGGCCCTTCTATGTTCGAAAAGAATTTGCAAGCATTTAAAATGTCGAATAGAAAGACATTTTTCACTTTAAAATTTTGAGCAAATTTCTAAGTATTAATTATTGGAAAGCTTTAGTTGTTTACATGCAATAATTTTATAGGTAGAATGATCTCAAATTAGAATTTTACAGCAATTTATTTCAATTAATAATTTAACAACCAAACAATACATATTAGTCATAAAATTTACACATGAAAATACTGTTAAAATACTGTTAAAATACTGTTAAAAGAAATGGATAAAAAAAAAAAAAAAAAAAAAAAAAAAAAAAAAAAAAAAAAAAAAAAGACAATTAAAAAAAAAAATAGATAATTATGTTGATGCAGAAAAACATGCTCTTTGTAAAGGAAAAGAAACTTTTGAATAAGTACGTTCCTAACCAATGTAGACGCCATTTTGGATTTTTCATTTGTACGAAATGGTGGATCTCAAGAAGCCATTTGCAAAAATATTGATTGTTTCTTTATACAAAAATTGGTTTAAAGATGAAACAGAAAACAAAAATTAGTTCATTTACAGAAAATGGTTAATATTACAGTGTAATTTGTAACACGATTTTTTTAAATTTAGCAAATCATGGATAATTTTATATTTTAAAATATTATTTAATTATTAAACTATTGCTTACTTTTATCCTGGCCGACAGCTTGGAGGTTCGTCTCCACCCTAACAACCTAAGTGCCAATAATATAACAAAAGAAAAAAAAAACAAAGTAGGCTAGTTCAAAGGCTAGGTCAAATAGATTGTTATTTAGCTCTGACTTAAACTTATGTTAGATAAATAAACAAATATATAAACACACTCACATATATATAACAAATAAATGACAAAAGTCGATATGCCAAATTTCAAGATGTTGACCATCTTACCATTTATTCCTTCAAGTTGACATGCACCTGTTTTGTAGTGCAAAATCATTCATTTAATTATATCAATCAATGAATTTAATTCGCTCTTAACTCATCAGAAGAACAAGTGAAGCATGCATAGTCCCCCGCTAGTGATTTGTCCCCCCCCCCATTTAGCCCCAAAAGTCCCCAACATATTTAAATTGGAGTTCAGCACCATGCAAAACTGCTAATAGACATACATAGAAAATTTTTGACAAATATGGCAGAATAGTCATTTAAAGAGAAGTGTTTTTAATAACCCTAAAAGAGCCCCTGGGGCACACCCAAGAGGTATTGCAAAATATAGACAAACAAATATAGAAATCAGTTAGTTACAACTTTTCAGAAAGTTTTATAAAAATCCAAGGCATCAATTTTTAATAAGTACAAAATGCCAACTTTAGCCATTTTAACCCAAAAGGCACTCCTAGAGACAGGGGGGGGGGGTGCAACTGAAGTTTTCCTGGAAAATCCCTACAGTTACCTTTTTACTCATATCATGTTTAATGTTTGTGCAAAATTTCAAAAAATTCCAAGGCGTAGTTATTGAGAAAAGTGCAGACAGACGAACAGACAAATAGACGAACAAACAAGGGTGAATTCATAGGTTCACCTTCCTGTTGTTGGGGGACCAAAAAGCAGAAAAAAAAAAAAAAAAAAAAAAGCATTTGGGCAACATTACAAAATCAAAAAATTGGGAGCGAAGTTGAAATTACATTTTTTATTTTATTTTATTACACTCTCTTTATTTTAAGGAATAAACGTTAAGATGGTCAATATTTTGAAATTTGGAATATAGACTTTTGTCTGACCCATTAAATTATCGCCCTATTAGCCTCCTCCCACTTTTTGCCAAAATATTTGAGACCTTAATTAACCATGCTCTAGTCCAGCACCTTACAGATGCTAAACTTCTGACCGACCATCAATATGGATTTAGACAAGCCCGTTCCACGGCAGACATCCTCACTGTAATCTCTGAACGCATATACCATTCACTGGACAAAGCGGGAGAGGGCAGAGCGGTAGCTCTAGATATATCTAAGGCTTTTGACAGGGTATGGCATGAGGGTCTCCTCAGGAAGATTAGATCTTACGGTATCACTGGTAGAATACTTAACATAATTAAATCCTTCTTAGATAAGAGAAAAATCCAGGTTGTCCTCGACGGTCGTACGTCTAAACAATATAATATAAATGCCGGAGTGCCCCAGGGATCTATCCTTGGTCCTCTGCTGTTCCTGATATTCATAAATGACCTCCCCGATAAAATTGCCTCTGAGATGGGTATATATGCTGATGATACCACACTCTATAGCAGGCACGACAGGAAAACAAATGAACATATATCTAAAGTAATGGCAGAAACACTAGAGGATGACCTCAAATCAGTAGTGGAATGGGGACAAAAATGGATGGTAACGTTCAATGCCACCAAGACAAAACTGGTTTCATTCAATAATTACAGGAAACCTTCTCTACCACCTATAGCAATGGCCAACAACTCTTTAGCTGAGAGTACGTCTTTCAAGCTCCTTGGCCTAACGTTCACAGGAAACATGAGCTGGAACAATTACATCGAGGGCATTGCCAGGGCCGCTGCGAGGAAGGTGGGCTCTCTCTACCGTGCTAGAAAACTTCTAACACCCGAAAGTATCCTGTACCTCTATAAGGCCACTATTCGCCCATGTATGGAGTATTGCTGTCATATTTGGGCCGGTGCATCGGCTACTAGTCTCTCTCTCCTTGACAGGGTTCAAAAGAGAGTCGCAAATCTGATAGGCCCTAAACTGGCATCAAAACTTCAGCCTCTGTCCCATCGTCGAAACGTTGCATCCCTCTGCCTGTTCTACAAGTATTATAATGGTGAATGCTCTGAAGAACTGCAAGCACTTGTGCCCCCACGACGTGAACACCCTCGACAGACCCGACAAGCTGCAAAATCCCACCCCCACACTGTAGAGATCCCTAGATGTAAAAGATCGTTCTACTCCAGTAGTTTCTTCCCCAGAACTGCTAGACTTTGGAATTCCATTCCAGGTCACTGCTTCCCCAACTGTACTGACATGCATAAGTTCAAGTGCAACGTGAACCAACATCTCGCTGCCCTAATCCCTACATAGTGCCCCAGTAGATGTTTCCCCTGATAGTAGCCCCCTACACCAAAGTGGCAATGTGCCTTGTTTGGGGTGAAAATGTAAAAAAAAAAAAAAAAAAAAAAAATTTATTTGTTATATGCTCTGTAATTACATCAAGCTTCATAAATTAAAGGATTGGTATTAATAAAAGGTAAAATATAATTGAAAAATATTTCCACACACACAATAACCTGAAGTCCTACCAAACTAATATTCCTGGTGAACCAAGTGCAAAAGAGATCCACACAATTACACTTAAGTGAACAGCAAGGATACTAAAAAGAGCTCTTGGTTGGTTTCGATAAAAAGCAGGGCAATGTTGGCAGCTGATTTAGCTGCCTCATACCCAATGTTAAAATCTTCAAAGGAAGAAAATTAAAAAAAAATTTTCCCCAAACCTTTGGCCTTGATGGAGAGAAGACTAAAACTTGCTATGTTTTCAAATGATCTGAAATACCAACAAGCGGGAGACTTGATTCCAAATATTTCTCACATGTTATAGCTTTCCTCTTTGATTTTCATACATAAAGTAAATTTCACAATGTATAAGGAGTATTTGATACTGGAGATATTCATAAAAAGAGGAGAGATATAACATATGAGAAATATTTGGAATCAAGTCTCCCCTTGCTGCTATTTCAGATCATTTGAAACCATAGCAGCAAGTTTTTAGTATCCCCTCCATCAAAGTCAGAGGTTTTTGAGAAATATCAGATATTTTGTAATTCATATACTAGGAAAACAAACGACTATGATTGAAACATTTTATGGCTGTAAAAATGTGCCAAAAATAAGTTCTGGATGATCCGCTTAATGTACAACCTTAAGGGCAAATTGTTATATAGCCCACTACACAATTCAGATCATTACCTTTCCAACGAGTCTTCATTTGTTAAATTCTGATCAATAGTCACCGAGATTTGGAAATTATAAAATTGCCAAAAAAGGTGGTATATGGGGAGCGGCATATGTATTATTTTTAAAATATAATTATCCACTGACACATGTTTTGTTATTTACGACTCATCAGAGTGGCTAAATCTAGCTAGCAATCTGAGGAGTTGTAGATGATGAAACACATGTCAGTGGATAGTCATACTTTAAAAATAATATGGCACTCCCCATTTGGAGGTACCCAAACAAAATTTACTGCTTTAATTGACTAATTGAACCTTTAAAATTCATTTAAGCTCTTCCCCACTTTGCTCCTGTCAGTCATTTGACTTTTTCTACTTCTCTCAAAGCATAGGTCTATTTTTTCTTTCCTCCACCCCCGTTCCCTAACCCTCTCTTCCTCCTCCACCTAGCCCATTCCTCTCTAACTGGACATGCATACACACAACTCTCCTTTATAGAATACATTCAAGGATTGAGCAGTAGTTTGTTTATAAATTAATATGTCATATTAGCATATAAATTAGCATATAAAATTAAAATGTCATATCATTGTTTATAAATTAAAATGTCATATTAGCATATAAAATTAAAATGTCATATTGTTTATAAATTAAAATGTCATATTAGCATATAAAATTAAAATGTCATATTGTTTATAAATTAAAATGTCATATTAGCATATAAAATTAAAATGTCATATTAGCATATAAAATTAAAATGTCATATTAGCATATAAAATTAAAATGTCATATCATTGTTTATAAATTAAAATGTCATATTAGCATATAAAATTAAAATGTCATATTAGCATATAAAATTAAAATGTCATATTAGCATATAAAATTAAAATGTCATATTAGCATATAAAATTAAAATGTCATATTAGCATATAAAATTAAAATGTCATATCATTGTTTATAAATTAAAATGTCATATTAGCATATAAAATTAAAATGTCATATTAGCATATAAAATTAAAATGTCATATTAGCATATAAAATTAAAATGTCATATTAGCATATGAAATTAAAATGGCATATTAGCATATAAAATTAAAATGTCATATCATTGTTTATAAATTAAAATGTCATATCATTGTATATAAATTAAAATGTCATATTAGCATATAAAATTAAAATGTCATATTAGCATATAAAATTAAAATGTCATATTAGCATATAAAATTAAAATGTCATATTAGCATATGAAATTAAAATGTCATATTAGCATATGAAATTAAAATGTCATATTAGCATATAAAATTAAAATGTCATATCATTGTTTATAAATTAAAATGTCATATCATTGTTTATAAATCAAAATGTCATATTAGCATATAAAATTAAAATGTCATATTAGCATATAAAATTAAAATGTCATATTAGCATATAAAATTAAAATGTCATATTAGCATATAAAATTAAAATGTCATATTAGCATATAAAATTAAAATGTCATATTAGCATATAAAATTAAAATGTCATATTAGCATATAAAATTAAAATGTCATATTAGCATATAAAATTAAAATGTCATATTAGCATATAAAATTAAAATGTCATATTAGCATATGAAATTAAAATGTCATATTAGCATATAAAATTAAAATGTCATATTAGCATATAAAATTAAAATGTCATATCATTGTTTATAAATTAAAATGTCATATTAGCATATAAAATTAAAATGTCATATTAGCATATAAAATTAAAATGTCATATTAGCATATAAAATTAAAATGTCATATTAGCATATAAAATTAAAATGTCATATTAGCATATAAAATTAAAATGTCATATTAGCATATAAAATTAAAATGTCATATTAGCATATAAAATTAAAATGTCATATTAGCATATGAAATTAAAATGGCATATTAGCATATAAAATTAAAATGTCATATCATTGTTTATAAATTAAAATGTCATATCATTGTATATAAATTAAAATGTCATATTAGCATATAAAATTAAAATGTCATATTAGCATATAAAATTAAAATGTCATATTAGCATATAAAATTAAAATGTCATATTAGCATATAAAATTAAAATGTCATATTAGCATATGAAATTAATATGTCATATTAGCATATGAAATTAAAATGTCATATTAGCATATAAAATTAAAATGTCATATCATTGTTTATAAATTAAAATGTCATATCATTGTTTATAAATTAAAATGTCATATTAGCATATAAAATTAAAATGTCATATTAGCATATAAAATTAAAATGTCATATTAGCATATAAAATTAAAATGTCATATTAGCATATAAAATTAAAATGTCATATTAGCATATAAAATTAAAATGTCATATTAGCATATAAAATTAAAATGTCATATTAGCATATAAAATTAAAATGTCATATTAGCATATAAAATTAAAATGTCATATTAGCATATAAAATTAAAATGTCATATTAGCATATAAAATTAAAATGTCATATTAGCATATAAAATTAAAATGTCATATCATTGTTTATAAATTAAAATGTCATATTAGCATCGTTACTTTGTGTAAAATCTTTCAATCCTCTATTTCAGCAAACCTGAGATTCTATATGAATAAAGCTTTAGTAACCGATAATCGTTCGTCTTTCGCGATCCAAATCAGTACACTTTGTTCATGTAGAATCGGAACCAAAATGGACCAATTTCTAAAGCACATTTCGATGGCAACTCTTTAGCATCTGATACCGCATCGAACACATTGGTTGTGTACATTCAACAATTTCCTGAAGTCAATCGACTGTCCACCAACTAGCAAACTAGACTTTTTTTTACCAATTACATCTCTCATTCAGTGCACAAAATAGAAAATTTTAACTCTTATGAATCATCTATCGCTAAACTCCAGTCTCTTTTCGTAAAGCCGTCTAGCATTGTTTATTCTAGACATCTTTTAGCAGGAGTCTGGTAAGATGATTGATGAACTTTTTGCTGAAGCTAGATTCCGATACTGCGGATTGTCGCTTTGGAGCAGTAACGGCTAAAGAATATCGTGACCACGAAGTTTATGAGGTCCTCATTCACTCACATACAATTCAACGACTCTTTAGAAATGACACAATTCGAAAGACGCTTCTAACTCAGCTCATTCTTGAGAAACGGCCCAGAAACACGCCGAATCTTATATCCACTTCACACCATGTGGTGCCACTGCTGAACTATCAGTGACTTGCGAGGTTTCTTATACCTCCAAAAATGTTTCAGCTGCAGTGGGGGAAAAATGTTTCTTCTGTGGTAATCCACAACATCCACAAATTAAATGCCATGCCTGTGATGCAGTTTGTAGAAGCTGCGACAAGAGGGGATTTTTTCAACTAGTCTGTCAATCAAATTGCTCCCCTAAAAAGGTGACTTCTGCTTGTGAACCATCAATTATATCCATTATAACTGCTGCATCATCTGATTGTCTGTTGAAAGCCATAATTAAACTTTCAGTGAATGGAATAATTCTGGTAGCTCAGAAAGCTATATATCATCGAAAAATCATCCATAAATACAACTGGCTGACGCAAACTTCTCGTACGAAGATATCAATGGCGTCCACAGCTTTATCAAGCCATACATTAGGTTACTGCTATGCGACATCAGCATATAAAGGGTTTACCTACCCGCGTTTCAAACTTTCAGTCCTTACTTCTCTTTGCTCTTACTTCGTCACTACTTTCTCAAAATACACTCAAAAGGTAGAAATACCCTTTAGGGGTCACAAAGATCCCTTCTCTGTATGCGCCGTAATGACACCCCTTCTTGTTTCCACCACTATTCAAACATTTATCGCTTGGTTGCAAGACTATTGCTACAAAATCCAGAGGATATTCACCCGTCCATCAGTAGTTTAGACAATCCAAAATTTATGACCTTCTAAAAGACAGTGTTATTGAACCCTCTTGCTCTCCCTAGACTTGCAGAATGCGTATCATCAAATACCAATACAAGAGGAGAGAAAATTCACAGCTTTCGAAGTGTGTGGAAATATAGATTTCCACATGCTTCAAAACAGTGTATCATGTTTCTAACGATCGATAGACACTAATAAAACGCGAGAAGGTTGCCAACACTTTCACGTATGTTGATAACATCGCTATAAGTGGCCGTAATATGATGGAACTTGAAAACTTAATTGTTTCTTAGATGTTGCCAGGAAGTGTGGCATAAGTTTCAATGAGAACAAGAGCATTATGTGATAATTTAGAGTTACCGTATTAGCGTATGAATTGTCATTTGAAGTTGTAAAAGCAGACCCTGAACACTTCCGTGCTTTGAGATATTTTACCTCCATCAACAGAAGCTAAATCACAAGAGCAGGTTGTCATCCAGGGAAGATAGTGCAGCCACAGACACTTTCTTGAGCGGTTTGCTCCTCAACTAATTCAACCAGTTTACGAGACCTACACGTTTTATTGTGTCATCCAGCATCACACGAATGTCTCATTTTGTACATCGCGTAACCTCCATCAAGCATGTTCGACAAACTATTGGGAAATGTTCCGTCCGTGCAGAATTTAAACTGCAACTTTATCATCACACTAATTTTAAGCTTATCAAAGCGACAACCATTTGAATGCTGAAGTGTTGACTTTAAGGTCCCCTGCTGTGGTAATAGTCAAAACTGACAGAGGTCCATCATTCCTTTCAACAGAACTAACAGATTCTTTGCATAGAACCGCTTATAACACACAGAGAAATGGCCAGGTAGAAGACTAAATGCCACGTTATGGAAAACAATATCGCTGGCATTGAAGTCACAAAGACGAGTTCTCATTGGAATTAGTTCTGTGCAATACCTTGCATTCCATTTGTTCGTTATTGTGTGCTGCCACTAACGCTACACCTCACGAGTAAATATTCCAGTACAATCGGAAATCAACATCTGGTACCCCTCTTCCCAATTAGGTTTTGAATTCAGGTCGTGATGAAACATAACGTATGGTCGACAAAGTTGAATTGTTAGAATGCAACCCTCAATCCGCCCATGTTACACTTCCAACTGGAAAGAAGGAAACAGTGTCGCTGCGTCAACTTGCTCCCAAACCGCAAAATATAGCACTTAATACCAGTTTTACTAAATATGTATGACCAAAATTTTTCCCGATCAATGTACGACTGACTGCTCCTGCTGTTTGTCATATAGAAACAATGTGTCAAGTTGCTTGAATCAGCAAGAGTCGAATCGAACAATTTAGTTGTGCCGGATTTTGATCATAAATAAGGGGGTTTACTAAAATTGTACAACTAAATTATGTACGATTATTTGCTCCTGTTGCTGATTTGCTATTAAAGTAACTTTTACACGGACAAGCTACTGGGTTTGTCCATGCAAAATATTGTAAAAATAAGTTGGGGTATTATTAAAATAAACAATAAAATGAATTTACTCACAAATTTCAATCGAGAGGTTAATTTTTGATAAATATATTTTTAGATTCATATAAAAAGTATTTAAAAAAGTTTTTTTTCCTTTTTAAATATTTTTCCAATTCTGTGTACCACTTTTGTTTTTTTTCGTTAAAAATCTTTGTAAAGTTTATTTTTTAGATTAGTCGTGCCTTGGTTTTACTAATTGTGCACAACTAAAAATTAAACACGATTTTATAGACATCTAATTAAAGCCTGAAACAATTATTTTGCACACTGTATTAGAAAAAAAATAATTGTCTCAGTCGTTAAGGGTTTAATTAGTCACAGCAACTTCGACACGGGTGATTTACTCAGTTCATCAGTGCACATAAATTTTGTTTATTTTAATAAAACAATAAAAAAATTTATCCAAGTTTCAGTCGAGGTTAATTTTGGCAAATATCTTAAGCTTCAAACCTAAAGACATTTGCAAAAGATTAAATTTTTTAAAAATATTCTCTCTTAAGCCAGAATATAAACAAAAGGTATTTTTTTACATTAGGTCCACCTTCACAATTTTATTTAAATTCACAATTTTTATAGGTTTTTGACTATACTGAATACGAAAATTTAACTTAAATTTTGCAGAGTCAAGTAGTTTTCGAGATATAAAGACTCGTATTATGCACTGTAATTCACTGACCGCCATGTTCGTAAGCACGTACCAACTCACCATTCACATTGGTTTTTAGGATATTCTAACAACAAATATCAGTTAAATTTAGGGCAAATATCACCCCACTCCCACAATAGGGTATTTATTTCGAAAGCCATTCTTAACACTGAATTACTCAAGGAAGCGAAGAAAAAAGTCATAATTGTTTTGTTTTACATGCATGCACATTAATTTCTCGATTGTGAAAAAAAAAAACAAAGAAAGTGGATTTGTTTCCGTTAGATGGCAGTGTCGATTGCAGAGAAGTAGATTTGTTTATTGAATGCACATACAAGCATGGCCGCCAGTGAATTACAGTGCATAATACAGGTCTTTATATCTAGAAAACTATGTGTTTCTGCAAAATTTAAATGCGATTTTCTTATTCAGTATAGTCGAAAACCTTCGTCATCATTTTAAAGAAAATTGTGGAGATGGACCTAATGTAAAAAAATACCAAAATAAATAAAAATACAACTATTTATATATATTGAAATTTTTAAAGACTTTTTCTCAATCCAGTACGCCACTTCTGAGAGAACTGGATTTTTCTCCCACATTTAAAATAGACCTTGTGTCTGACTGTCCTCTGCCAGTAAATAACTATTCTTTTTATTATCATAGATGTTTGGCAGTATTTAACGAATTATACAAAATTGAGTTTCATTTTGGCAAAACCTCAAAAGATCTTTAACAAAAATAAACTCTTGAATTTTATAAACTTGAAAGAAAACACAAAACATTTGTTATAAAAATAATATTTACTACATAAAAAAAAGTAATCAAATATATTTTTTTTGATTTGTATTATAAAAAATTCCCCTAATAAAAAATAAATAAAAAATAAACTTGTTTATTTTTTATGAAGACTTAACAGAGTCCACTTTTTACAAAGATTTTCTCGTATCAGGTTGTTATTGTGTTACAAAATTAAAAAGAAGGTCACTTGTAAAATTTAATTTGCAAAAACAAAAAATCTCTTGTCTGAAAGTTGTGACTGATTAAATTTGTTTTGTTTTTATTTCAATAATAAAGAAATAAATTTGTATATTTATTTATTTACAAATTTATTTTACAAAGATTAAAAAATAAATAAAGTGGCACAGTGGATTGAAAAAAAAAAAAGTCTCAGTCTTTAAGAAGCCAAAAATAACCGTTTTATTGTTTATTTAAATAACATTTTTGAGCTGATGGACTTAGTAGATCGCTTGTGTAAGAAGGAATATTAAAAAAGCGGGAGTTTTCTTTAGTAAATATCTTTTTTTTTAAGTATGGACTAAAAAACATTTGGCAAAAATAATCTCTCGAAACTTCTGAATAAATTTGTTTTATTGTTTATTACAAGACCTTATACGCTAACGGACACAGTCGATCGCCTGCTTTAATCAGCAGCAGTGGCAATTGATCATACATAATTTTTAGTTGTACATATTTTGTAAAACCCCACCTAATGACTGTCATCTCTATAACCAGATGCCTCTTTTGAATCGGGTGTATCCGAAAAACCTTGTGAAACCTAACAGGTTGATACAACGCTCGATAAAAACCTAGACAACATGTCCATCCCTATCATCTAAGAAACAGATGCTTGAACTTGAAACTTTGTATATCATTTCATAACCCCTCCCCCTGAACTCTTTCCACTCGGGGTGAATGTCATATTAGCAATTTTTAATTCTTTTATTTCAACATGTGATTCTTGATGATTAAAGCCTTATTAACTGGTTTTCATTCGTCTTCCGTGTTCCGAATCATTACATAGTAAATGAAATAATGACTAAAAACCCAACTCTGACTAAACCTGGCCCCATTGACCCCCAGAGAACGAATTTTTTTTCTTCTAAATTTTAGATATTTATCTCAACTTTGTGGGTCATTGTTTTATAGTTTTTGACTTTTAACTGAACATACAAACACACAGACAACTGCCCTTTATACAACAGATTAGATTTTTCTTCATTTCACAACAGTAACTATTTGTCATGTGTAAATTATTATTTCTACTAAAGTTCTAAGGTCGGAAACTGTTCATAATATCACTGCCCTAAGGGTGAGGAAAAAAAAAATCTAGTTCTTTCCCAATATAAAAATAAGATATTACTGGTTAATTCAATCACTCAAATTAAAAATACCCTCCCCTACATCATTTCCATAACCAAATTCTTTTGATAACCTACTTTCCAGTCTCTTGTTTGGACAAAAAAACAAAAAACAAAAAAAAAAAAACAAAAAACAAATTGCTCAACTATGGCCTATTTTCTGTCCTTAATATTTTATCTTCAATTAGCAACATTGTCCGAACCGCCTGCAAAAGATCACCACAACATCAATTTAAAGGCAATTATATTACCACATTACAATTAATTATCTGATTAAAAAACAAATTTGATAAAATGAAGTCAGTTGTAAGACTGCATAGCTACGTCGGACAACATCTGATATTGTATGATTCTCAAAACTATGAAAGCAAAAAACACCATTTATCAGATGAACATCATGGCGTCTATCGTCATTAATAATCGTTAAATTTGGAAAAACCCAAAGTTAAAATTCCATCAAATTTTTTATCATGACCAAACTTTGAAGTCAAAGTTACAAGGTGCCTTCAATAAGTTTCCAGACTTTTTTTCGTACAGACATTTTTATTGATAGTACACACATGAAATTCTAGTCCTCTTCAAAGTAATCTCCTTTGACTGCAATGCACTTGTTATACCGTTCCAACAACTTCTGGAAGGTCGCATAGAAGTTCTCTTGTGTGTTCATACGTCAATGATCCTTCTCACAGCCTCTATCATCTCAATTGTCTAATAATGACAGCCTCTAAGATTTTCCTTGAGCTTAGGGAATTTTTTTTTTTTTTATTACATTTAACCCCAAACAAGGCATGTTGCCACTTTGATGTAGGGGGCTACTATCAGGGACCTAAGTTGCAGGGGTACTATGTAGGGAGTTTAGCAGCAAGTTGTCTGTTCACGTTACACTTGAACTTCTGCATGTCAGTACAGTTGGGGAAGCAGGAAACTGGAAGAGAATTCCAAAGTCCTACAGTTCTAGGGAAGAAACTATTAGAGTAAAAGGCTTTCTTACATCTAGGGATCTCAACTGTATAGGAGTGGGAATAAGGAAAAGTCACAGGGAGCAAGGGCTAGACTATACGGAGAGTGAGGAACTGTCTTGATGGCCACCTTGATCATGATAATGTTTATTTCTGATCTTCTGAGCACCCTTGGAACAAACTTTGTACAAATCTTCCGCGTCTTTAGTTCCTCGTGAACAATTGTGTACAGTTCCCACACTGACATCAAACTGTGCATTTATTGTCTCGTACGTCACTCAAAAACTGATGCTTGATTCATGAAAGATGGTCCAAAAGCAGTCTGAAGCATTCCATACGTTTCTGTGGCATTTTTTCCAAATTTAAAGCAGAATTTTATAGCTTATTCTTCCAAAGTGCCCTCAAATCCAGATTGCATTTTTAAAATTCACCAGCTCTGGCAATCAGGTTTTAGTAGGGTGTATTCCAATTTTTGTGGTAGCTGTTTATTTGAACCAGAAATCATAAAAATTGGTCATCTCATAAGATGCATAGCAATAATATACTGAATTATCAAGAATCTACAACAATTTTAAATGCTTGTATAAAAGTCTCAAAACTTTTTGAAGGCATGTGGGACATCCTTGGTTACGATATAGACCAAGTAGCGACGTGTAACTGGAACCTTGACATACCAAAATTAAACCAGCTTTAAGTTAGACTATGATTCATATTTAAACTAGCCTGGGTGCCCGGCGTCGCCTGGGTGTTTGGAGGTGTGTGTTGAGCAAAAAAAAAAAATGTGGTAGTAGTTAGGCAGGCTCAAACCTCACCATAAAGGAGGCAAAGAACGTGAAAAAAAAAATCCTGACAGCTTTGCTGTTGCGCCCATCGCCAAACTGGAAATAACGTAAGTTTAAATTAAGACTAGGTAATCGAAAAGAGGGGCTGACTTTCGAAAATATTGTTGAAAAAAGTGACCCCTCCCCATAGAAAAGTGTCCAATTGAGGGTGAAGGAATTAATGTTTTTAGCTGATTTTTCAATATTTGTCATCCAAAGCTTCAAAACGATACCAATCTCATGAAAATCCGTTGCCTTTGTCAAAAGTTTTAGGCAGACATACAAACATGCATACATTTAAACAGACAAATGAGATTTCTATTATACTAGCGAGGGGTACCCGGCGTTGCCCAGGTGTTTGTAGGTGTGTGTGGAAACTCCGGGGGTGGGGGTTAAAAAAAAAAAAAAAAGTAAGTATGAGGATCGAACCCGAACCCTTGAGGCAAAGTTGTAAATTAAAGTGTGAAAAACAAAAAAAAACGTGCGACGTTAACGATTGCCTCACCGCGAGATGCTAATGGAAACACATTTGAATTTATTTAATTACTTGGATTTGGCAGGTGCCCGTTTTAATGAGTTAATGAGCTCAAGTTTGACTGCGGGATTTTTATTTTCCCAAGATGTTATAGGAAAAAGACTAAGCCACATGCGGCGAGCAACAAATGTTGAATAATTATCTTCCCAAAGTCGAGCAAATTAAATAGACAGGCGAGCTTCGTTGTTAACTGTGAGATATTACGATTTATATGTGATATAAAAAGTTTTAAAAAGTTGTGAAGCGAGCGACCGCTTCTCTGAAAGAAGCCTTTTGTAGACATACAGAAAAAGCGAACACACATACAAACATTTTCACTTTTATATTTATAGATTTATAGATGATTGGTCAAGTGATGTGGATACTAGCCTGTATAAAATAGTTATAAACTTGACAGAAACCATAACCTCTGCTTTGACAGAGATAAAGTTTTTTTTTCAGTTTTTTCCATTTTGGGGTGTTTTTCAACAAGATAATGTGATTACCTTCATTATAAAATGTTTCTATGGAGATTTCCTGAGTATTCCGACATCCCCTGGTTTTCTCCAGAATATCCTTATCATGTTTGGTGCCTGTAGAGAGAGCTGCAGCAAAACTTATGTGGCCTTTACCTCCTTCACTTCCGACAGGCATTTTGTAATTGGGTGCTGAAATAAAGACAAAAAACGATTTTGATTGCAACATTTTCTTAATTCTTTCAAATACAAAAGAGAAACATTTGTTCTACATGCATTTAACATTTGAATATCAGAAGATATGAATGAAAAAGAAAAAGAGAAAATAAGTTTGTTGGTAAAACAAAGGCATAGGAAATAGGGTTGGTGGAAAGACAACAGATAGGAAGTTGTTCACCAAGGAAGGCAAAAAGAAGCTGACATGGGATTGTTGGTTCATGCGTGACTAGGACTGTAACAAAAGGCTCGAACAATGGATGTAGATATATTTAGAGCTAATTTGCAGGTATTTTGGGGAGTGACTATGAGAAACATTTTATGGATGATCTAGAATTAAAAGATGGTTGGGAAGAGTTTTCAGTTAAGGGCATCTACTGTGGAGGCTGTGTCCATCAATCAGTTGATTGATTCATTTCCCCATTTTCTCCGAACTGCATCTGTGTCCTCAACTCAAGATCATAAATCATTCCTCATAGCCACTCCCCAAAATGCCTAAAAATCATTTCTATTGTTTAATGTATAGTTTGACAGGATTTTATGGGTTTATAATAATTTTATGAGTGTCTAATCTGATGGACCCCCTCTTCTGTTTTAGTGAAATGACCAGGTTTTATAAGAAAACACAATACACTGTAGTAGAAATATTCAGTTTCACTTGGAGAAGGAGATTGGAAGTTATCAATAGAAATTAGATTTTGATTGAGAAAACTGGGTACTTATACGTTTAATCAAAACATAAAAAAAAAATGAAAATATCGAAAAAAAAGTTATATTGTGCGTATCCATTATGGAATGAAGTCCTCTGGAAAAAAAAAAAAATTTCGCTTAATTTCATCAAGTATTTTTTTTTTTTTTTTTTTTTACAGTGAAAAAACAATTTGTTATTATGCCGAGCAAAAGGTTCAATTTTTAGGAAGAAAAGTTAGTATTAAAGATGGGAAGGAAGTGTCGGCACTTTAAACTGAGTTACCTCCCCATGGCATGTTAAAAATATCCAAAGATGTCTACCTTCAGCACGCTGTCAAAAAAAAAAAAAAAAAAAAAAAAAAAAATGCTAATCAAATGAAGTGAAATTTTTTTCCGGAGATCTTCAGTTCAAAACTGATACATATCACATAAACTTTTTCCGATATTTTCATTTTTTAATGTCTTGATTAAACTAAACAAGTGCCAAAAGGTGTGTCCGTTTGACCATGTGGAGAGTTGCTTCCCATTGTCTGGGTTTGCGATGACTTATTACTTTTTAATGATATAAGTTTCTTGAATAACTTAAAGTTACCTTGATCTGCATATAAATGATTCGGTCTGTTTTTCTCCTCTTTGTGTCAAAATGTAAATAAAAGCAGACGTTCTCTGCGCGTGTGCGTGTGTGTATTAAACTAAAAACATCTTTACGTGTTAATTAATTTCTCTTTTGTAAAGTGTCGATATGACTTTCTGTGTGAATCTTATTTAAAATAAACAATGTATGTTTTTATTTGAATTCATAATTAGCCATCAAAGGGAACCAATAAGGAAATGTGTGATCTCCTTGTTTACGTGTGATAATTTATGTGTTCGGTGCACACGCACTTAACTGAAGGCGGATTAAGACATGCTGCTGCAACATTTAGCGTGATATTTTAGTAGGATTGCTATTAATGTCTCTTTGCAGTTTGAGACAAGCATTCACGCACAAAATGAATTCCTCTAAAACAACTAATGCAGCACTTAAAAAAAAAAAATTTTCATGCAGAGGCATGTGGCAAATCCAAGTGCATGTAAAATTTCGTACGACTTTTTGTAATGGATGACCATCTTAAGGGAATATATCAAGCAGAACTAAATTCTTAAAAAAAAAAAAAAAAAAAACTTATAGTTTATGTAAAGAAGCATCAGTAATTATATTAAATCGCATTGATGCAGATTTGCATTTTTTTTTTACAAAGAAGTCACCACTTATCAAGGCCCGGAAGCCACTCAGGAATAAGGGTTATTGTGAAGTGTCTGACTTAAGGAGGCGGTTCATCAGGAATTTGTTTACATTGGACTTGAAGACATCCAGGTTGTATTCAGGTGGGAAACAGGCAACCGGAATAGAGTTCCACAGGCGTGCACTTCTAAGAAAGAAGTTTTGTTCATGGAATCTACGTTTTGATTTTGGCACAGATAAGGAGTGGGGAAAATTTTTGACAGTGGTTTCAGCTAGGCGGGTGTTTATCGTGAAAGATTGGCGAGGGGGGGGCCAGAGATTGGAGTTCAGACGAGCACTTGCCATGGTAGTAACGATAAAACAAAGACAGGCTCACAACGTCTCTCCTGTGGGAGAGAGGTTGCAGGGAAGAGAAAAGGGATCACCCACTAGGCTACAAAGTCTATTTTGTACTCTGTCAAGGCAGGATAGTCTGTTTTTAGCAGCTCCTGCCCAAATGTGGCTGCAGTACTCCATCCCTGGGCGTACTTGGCTTTTATATAGGTAGAGACATGCATCAGCAGTGAGATATCTGCTGGAGCAGAAGAATCCCACCATTTTTCCAGCGACCTTGGCAACTGACTTGATGTATGTATTTCATTTCAGGTCAAGAGTAAAGGTCAAACCCAGAAGCTTATCAAAACATGGAGCGTCCCCTAGATGAGAGCCTCCCATTTCAATTGATGCCAGATGGGGATCAGAGCGTTGATGATGTAAAGATAGGAGCTTGGTTTTAGATGCATGAAAAGTAACCAGCCACCTCCTCCCCCACTGTACCACGCGCTCAAGATCAGAGGAGAGAGAATCTGAGAGAACTTTGTCATTTACGGCCTTTGATGTGTTGCCATAGATGGTCGTGTCATCAGTATAGATGTCAACAAGTGATTTAAGTACGTGTTTAGGGAGATCATTGATGTATATCAGGAAGATAGTTGGGCCTAGGATGGACCCCTGAGGGACTCCAGCATTAATATTGAGGGCCTCTGATTTCTGCCCATCAACCACTATTCTTATGAGCCTATCAGAGAGAAATGATTTAATGATAGAGAAAACATTTCCAGTTATACCGTAGCTGAAAATCTTGTGAAGTAGGCCATTATGCCATACCTTATCGAAGGCCTTTGATATGTCAAGAGATTCGCTAATCCTATGAGATATTACAGTTAGCACATCTGTTGTAGATCTTGCAGAATGGAAACCATATTGCATGTCACTAAGAAGGTTATTTCTGCTGAGGTGGTTAACTACTTCTCTATTTAATATTGATTCCAGTAGTTTACTCATGACACACAGGAGACTTATTGGTCTGTACTGAGAGGGAGATGACTTATCACCCGAATTCTTAAATACAAAGCATACTGATGAGGTTTTCCAGGGTGTTGGGAAGCACTTCTCTTTAAAGCAACGCTTAAACAGTTTTGTAAGTATGGGGGCAAGTTCTAGTTAAAGCTTTTTCAGCACAATGATTGGAATGCCGTCAGGGCCAGTTGCTTTACTGGAATCAAGATTCTTGATTAGCTTGGCAACCTCATGCACAGATATTTGTATGTTGCAGAGCGTGTTATCAGTTATAGGAGGAAATACGGGGAGTTGATGACCTTCGTCGCATAGGGTAAAATTAGCTGCAAAGTTCTTGGCAAACAGTTTGGCCTTATCTGATGCTGACAAGATGACCTCAGGTCCATTGATGATGGTTGGGATAGAATGCACGCTTCTCTTCAGGATCCTGTTTACTATTTGCCAAAACTGGTGGGAACCAAGCCGCTGATCAGCTACTTTGGATTTAACAGACTGAGCATACAGCTCTCTTGCATTTTTTATGACTCTTTTACAGTGGTTGCTGGCATTCCTGGAGGCAGCTTTAGTCTCAGTGCATCTATTACGTTGGTAGCTATGGAAAAAGTGATTTCTGTGCGCGATGGCAGCAGCACATTCTGAGGAGAACCATGGCTGGCTGTTAGGTTTTTGTTGGAATCTTTTGGATGGTATGGATCGGTCTATGCCTACAATTAGCCATTCGGTCAGGTCTGATACTATGGAGGATACATCCTTTTTAAACATGGAATGCAGTGGTAGATCGGATAGAAGTGTACGGAAGCTATCCCAGTCAGCGGTAGAGTATCGATATACAGTACGGTGGAGAGGTACATCTCCAGACTTATTGCATTTCGTTTTTATCTTAACTGATACAACTGCGTGGTCGGAAGATCCCAGAGGAGACAGAACGGAACTTGAACATAGTCTAGAAGGCTAGCATACTGACCGGAAGTATCGGGCACTCGGGTGGGTTTGTGGACAATCAGAGTGAGGTCATAAGCAATGGCAAAATCATGACAGAACCTTCCCTCATCATCTGTCTTGTTAGAGTGGGTCAGCCATTCCGCATTGTGGACATTGAAGTCACCACAAATGTGGATGTTAGCTGAAGGGTGAGCAGACAGGATGTGGTCAATTTTTTCAGATATGCTCTTAAAGATAGTAACCCCACTGTTGTGGGGGCGATAGAGAGCAAATATAAATGCAGTGGTGTAAGCAAGTGCAACCCGGAAGCACATATAAGGTAAATCAGGGTCTTCTCTGGAGATATCCCTACCACACGGAAAGCCATCTTTAATGTAGGCACATATTCCATGTCCATGGCGATCTTGGGGGTTAGAATTAGATGTTAAGTTAGAGTATCCTTTAATTATGAATTCGTCAAGGGAAGTGGTCAGCCTAATGCCAGTTTCGCTTAGGAAGAACATGTCTGGTTTTGTCTCCTGTAATTGGGTTTCAACCTCTGGAAGGTTGGAATGGAGACCCCTGATGTTGGAGAAGGAGACATGGTAGTAGGGGTCTACGTTAGAGGATGGGGTTCTAGGTTTACACGTGTTATTTTTCTGGAGGTATTTCATGTTGAGGATTGGGATTTATGGAACAGATCGCCAGACTTGGTTAGAGCAGGACAAAGAGAGAAGGTAAGAGAGCAAAAAGAGAGGAAGATTTTTTTTGTAGCCATGGTAAGGTAAAGCTGTAACAATTACCCACTAGTATGGCATCGAGAGGCCCCATTCGAAACTACTGCATGGTCCAGAGTCCATTCACAAAATGGCAATACAGCAGTTCCAGTATTTTGCACCTGCTGATAGGATGGCCTCCTTAGTGGTTAATCCAAGATTCGGGTCGCTGGCTATCAGGCGGATAACGTCAGCCCAGATGAAACGTTTACCTCCAGCACTCTTACTAGTGACATGGCCACAAGGATAGACATAGGAACAGAAAATTTCCGACATCTCAGGCTACTGTTCACGAAGTACTGTCGTCCTGGAGAGCAGCTTTTTCTTCACCCAAGGTCAGAAACATCACTCATTGGAAATGAGGATTGAGGGACAAATAAGAGGAAGCGAGAGTAACGAAAACTGCTGATAACGCATCCACAATGCGTTGTCTACTCTCCATTTAAAAAAAAAAAAAAAAAAAGAGGGGGGGGGTGTAAGGACTTATTAATATTTACTTAGTATACGTCCGTCGCTCGAATTCGAAATTTAAGATATTTGAAGATAATTTCCCCTCCCATAATTACGAATGAAATAAAAATGGAATAGATATAGGTTACTGAAGAGTGTTTAATTTTTCTTCTACCCAAGAGACACTACAAACAAAGTAATTATAACGACAATTTAGCACTGAAATAATTTTAAAAATACTGTCGGGAGTTTCCACGTGTTCAGATATTCATTAAACTGATTTCTTCTTTGCCAAAAAGGCACCACAATCACGTTGGAAAGTTTTCCACTCACTGACTGTCATTAGAGTTTCGCTGCTATGGCGGAAGTGGTGGAGAATGGGTTATGGTGGGTGGGATGTTTTCGTTTATATTTATAGAGAGAGTAAAGCGTTAATCCTAAATTTTTTTTCTTCTTTCTCGGGGGGGGGGGGTTCTAGACATTTTGCATTTAACTTCAGACTGAAATAAAATGTATTAGACAAAATTAAAAATAAACAGTATAATAACGACAATTTATGTGTTCAGATATTCATGCTTTTGGATAGAAAACTATACCGGTTATTGAAATAAGGGAATTCTCACTTTACTTTATACGATACATCATACTAAAATTGATAAATATTTTACTAGAGGATAAAAGCATTGATGATTGATGAAAAGAAACTGGAAGGATGACAGTTAACATCTTTCAATATCGATTAATTACTTTAGAACAAGGTTATGTAAATAACACTTTGATGATGAAGTGAAAAGGTATTTTTAACCAGTTCAAGGGAGATAACTCAGTTCATGTGAAAGAAATATGATTGACGAACAAAAAATAAAAGTTTATGTCTACACTTGCAAATTTGATTTTCTTTTATGCAGTTTTTCTCCCCATTTATACATTTTTTAATTTGCCATTTAATATTTTATGTTTTCTTATGCTAATATTTTGTTAAATTGCTTTCAAGTAAAGGACTAAACAGTTGCTACAGAGTAAGGTATCGCTCTGTAAAAAAAAAAATAAAAAAAAAAAAAAATTGGCCATGTGAAGCAGTACTCAGGGAACCAGATATGATAAAGAAATTGCAGGGATTTAGCGAAGAAACCAACAAATGATTAAAAAAGAAAAATTTTTTTTTGAAATATATAACAAATAAACGTTAAAGGCAAGATATCCCTAGATGTAAAAGATCTTTCTACTCCAGTAGTTTCTTCCCCAGAACCGCTAAACTCTGGAATTCCATTCCAAGTTCCTGCTTCCCTAACTGTACTGACATGTAGAAGTTCAAGTGTAATGTGGACCGACATCTTGCTGCCCAAATCCCAACATAGTGTCCCAGTAGTTGATAACCCTTATAGTAGCCCCCTACACCAAAGTGGCAATGTGCCTTGTTTGGGGTGAAAATATAAAAAAAAAAAAAAGAAAAAAAAAAAAAAAGATAACTTACTCTTCTACCTACATAGATAAGTTTTATGTGTTTTCACAGAATTTTTTAAAGCATCTATTTCATTCGAAACACAAGTAGCACCAAGTTGATAAGTTAGACAATGACAAGATGGCCGACATCAGACATGTAACTGAAATAACTTAAATAATGAAAAAAAAAAAAAATACTGAGAAAAATTCACCCAATAAACGTCACAATGACACTCCGATAAATGTCACAAGGACACTTATTGGGTGAATTTTGTTGATTTTTCAAGCTTTGAGTCACTACTGACACTCCAAAGACTGCAAGTTCTTGTTGGTTTAACTAACCAACTTAACACCTTTTTTTTCAAACTGAAAAAAAAGTTTTAAAATAATTTTAAAACATAAAACTTATCCAACTAGGTAGAAGAGTAACCTATCTTGGCTTTGATAACATTTGTTTTATATTTAAATTTTGAACCTTTTTTTCGTTTATTGGCTATACCGAGAAGAAGAGCTGAACGTATAAGCTTTTCACTGAAGTGATCAAAACGAACGTGAGATATCATAGTGCAGATTTGTTCATAAAACTTATCCAACTAGGTAGAAGAGTAACCTATCTTGGTTTTGATAACATTTGTTTTATATTTAAATTTTGAACCTTTTTTTCGTTTATTGGCTATACCGAGAAGAAGAGCTGAACGTATAAGCTTTTCACTGAAGTGATCAAAACGAACGTGAGATATCACAGTGCAGATTTGTTCATAAAAACAGACAAAGAGACATTATCAGAGTGCACGTTTTTTTTTATATGAACAGTCCTCTACAGCAAACCATCATAAAAATCAATACGCAGAGATGAAAGATTGAAGAATGTGCAACGATAGCAAACACGATCATCTCACAATAATAAATGTCAATACAATAATAAATGTCAATACAATAATAAATGTCAATACACAAATGATTATCTACGAAAAATACATAGATTCGGTTTACATGAAATTAGCAGACCTGACCAACAGCTGCAAGAATTACCATATTTCCTTCTGTAGAAGGAGAGAAAAATCTAATATATAGAATGCATGTCTGTCTGTCTGTCTGTTTTTCTGTGTCTCCATATTTTCAAACTATCCCTCTGAAACTAAAAGTCGCAGAGCAGCGCTAGGGGTCTTAAATGATTAAATCTTTTATGGACCGTTCTTTTATGGGTCTTTAGTCGGTTAAAATAGTTTTTAAGGGGTCAAAAATGGGTCAAAATTGAAAAAAATATACATTTTGTACATTTACTTTAATTTTTAACTAGCGGAACCTGTGGAAATTCCAGAGGGCTCTTTCATATGTAATATATTGATGTTGGCATTTTTGTGGATGTTCAGCGTAAATGGAGATGCTTTGATATTATTGTAGCTCTTTTGTTAAAACTACAAAAGCATTTAGCTAAGCTAGCAGGGACGCCCAGCATAGCCCGTTTGTAAAGTAAGCTTAAATATAATTTTAATTCTTGCAAATTTCGTATATATTATTATAGAGTTAATGTTCTATCGATTTTTATATGTCATAAAGTTGCGATTTCAAAAAAAACATCCATATGACTTGGGTGCATCAGCTGGAATTGAAACCAAAACTTATGAAAAAAAAATGTGTGTGTGTATATATAACCAGAGTTCCTTCAGCTATAATCGAAACCGAAAACAAAACTTATGAAGAATTTTTGATAAAATTATAAAAAATAAATAACTTGAGTGCCATCAGCTACAATCGAAACCAAAACATATGAAGAATTCTTGGTAAAATTATTTATTACAAGAAATGGAAGTCCATAACAATTAAACAACTTGGATGTAAGCAAGACACAGAAAATAAATAACACACACGTTATTGTATTGATATATAGATCAGTTCATGTTGGTACAGTGGTAACGTCATCAGTTTTGATTTCAGTTTTGATTCTAGCTGATGGTACTTAAATAATTTTTTTTTTTTACTTTTTAAATCACAACTATAATATATACGAAATCTGGACAAATGAGACAAGACTTGAGACAAAGATGGTCCACAGGTTTCACACAAAGTCCTACGAACAATGTTTGGTGGTACTCGATGGAGCATATGCAATTGTATAGCAACAGTCTCCTCGCTTTTAACATTATGCACAGCAACTTCATAGTGTCTTGTGCAAAAAGGTCTTGGTAGAAACAGATTTGCTCAAATATAAAAAATTGGTAATAAAAATATGCAGTTCAGTTGAACTGTACATCTTTGCACAATTGGTGATGTTTATTAGAAGCGTTTTTGTTTAACAGGGCTTTACATTGCAAGTGAAACAGTCACATTTGCGAGTGATTTTTTCAAAGTGGTGACTAGAAATAATAAATCACTTATCTTTTAAGGATTGTTTTTTTTTCACCAATAATCTTCCAAAGCTTATTGAATGAAAAATGTTCAACCCTGTTCAGTTTATAAAAAAAAAAGTCAAATTATTTGAACAAAAAGTTTAATAGAACAAGATACTATCAAAAAAATGTTTTTTTAATAAAGGCTGTTTTTAAGTAACCTTTAAATTTTTTTTTTTAAAAATCTAAAAAATTTTGAATGCTTATACGTTCAAGTGTCAACATAAAATTTGTTGCATATTTAGAAAAAAAAAAAAGTTTAATAGAACAAGATACTATTAAAAAAATTTTTTTTTTTTAATAAAGGCTGTTTTTAAGTAACCTTTAAAAAAAAAAAAAAAAAAAAAAAAATCTGAAAAATTCCGAATGTTTATACGTTCAAGTTTCAACATAAAATTCGGTGCATATTTAGAATCACACTTATTTAAAAATACAGAAAAATCTTTGATGCACATATTTGTCATAAACAAAGATGTCATATTCCAAAAATCATATGGGTTTGGCTAGTAACTTTTCTATTTGGCTAATAAATGAAAATATTTAGTAGTCAAAGGTCAACTAAAGATAAATTTGACCATAGAGCCTCGTTTAATTTTGATTTTTATGCGATTATCAAGCCGCCAGCCTTATTGTCAGCCTCAAATTCGTTATTTTTTTTTACTTAACATACTTTGATGTAGATTATTATTTTCACTGTAAAATAATTATTTTACAATGATTTTTTTAAAACTAAAAAATCACTGCAAAATAATTTAAACCAGCAAATCATAGCCTCGAGCCCCTAGAGGGGCATAGGCCATCCACAACTAGATGCTTTTGTAGAGAGTTCTTTTTTTCGGGGTGAGGGTGCTGGCCCACGCACAACCTTCCCAAATTGTCACCCATCTGGTACTGGCCAGGCTCAACATTGCTTAACTTTGGTGATCTAGTGAGAACAGTGGTGTCAATGTGACTGTGTTGTACAAAAACAATTACCCAGATATCTTATCTTTCATAACAGTCATTTGTTGCCCCACCCTCCCTCTTGTTCTCCTGGATATAGTGGTAATTGCCACAAAACCAAAAATGCACTTCATCAACCGAAACACTAACCCTAACGCCAGGAAAACCTCTTTGTTAATATGCAAAGGCATTCACGTTATCAAATATTTTACGCATCAATACTGAAAGATTGCCAATTTTTTTTTCTTTTTAATTTAAAATAATTGGTTCTTGACAGAAGAACCTCTACATTAAAAACAAAAAAAATAAAGAAAAAAATCTGTATATTGTACGTAACTGTGATGAAACAAAATATATTCTAAAAAAATCATGTAAATTGATCAAATAGTTTCATTTTTATAAAGAAAAATATTTTTAAGCGATTAATTAATCAATCTTTATGGATATCCGACGAGTGACTATCATCCGCCATTTTGAAAGACATAAAAAAAACAAAAAGAGATAACTCAACAATAATTCATACTAGATTTATTCTGTAATGCCTACGAATTCCCATTAATCATTTAAAAGTGATTTTCTTTATAAAAAATAAGAGGAAATATATTTTCATTTTGTCACGGCTACATACACCATATAAATTTTTCTTTACATTAATTTTTTAAGATGGGAATAAAAAAAAAAACAATGGTTATATCAAATATGTGAAATAGTACAGGTTACATAAAAAAAAAAAATTCAACTAACAAACGATTTTAAACTTTTCAAAGTAATGATTTGATTTGACTGTTTATTTTAGCAGCATATCAACCTTTTGTGTTATTTAATGGTGAAGAGATTTCATTTGTTTATTGATTTATCATTTAAAATTATTTTTTTTTTTTTAGATTTTAATGTGATTAATGCAATTTGATAAGTGTTAGTTATATGTTTTGTGTTATAAGGGTGTTATAACAGCGTTTTCTTTTTTCGTCTATTTTACTAACCGGCGATGCCCAGTTGTAAAATACGGTTAAAAAACAATACGGAACTTGGATGCCACGAACCAGAAACAAAACGGAAAGCAAAATTTTGTAAGCAAAAATAAAGAATAAAAACAAGTGAAGCACGCATGGTCCCCTGTGAGTGCACAGTGAACGATGCATAAAAAAAATGACTAAGTTCAGCATTTGCCCCCCCCCAGCCCTAAAGTCCCTTGGGGACGTCAAATCCTGGTGATAATGAACAAAGAGTGCAGTTTTAGGCCTTACCATATGTAAATTTGAGTTCTGCACCATGCAAAAAAAGAAATGTTCATCATTTGCCCCCATTCAGTCCGAAAAGTCCCCAAGGTCTTAACATATTGAAATTTGAGTTTAGCACCATGCAAAACTGCTAAATACACAGAAAATTTAGGACAAATATAGCAAAATAGTCCCAAAAATGGAATGTTTTTATTAGCCCTAAAAGAGCCCCTGGGACACACGCAAGAGGTATAGCGAAATATAGACAAACAAAATTATATAGACATCAGTTAGTTACAACTTTTCAGAAAGTTTATAAAAATCCAAGGCATCAATTTTTTTTTTATAAGCACAAAAGCATCAATTTTAATCCGAAAGGCACCTCTAGGGGAGCAACTAGAGTTTTCCCAGAAAATCCGTTCTGTTACTTTTTTTTACTTATATCATGTTTAATGTTTGTGTAAAATTTCAAAAAATTCCAAGGCGTAGTTATTGAGAAAAGTTTGGATGGACAAACGGACAAGTTAGCTGTCTCGGTCACAGCGACTTATGATGCCACAGGCCTTCGAAATAAGATTTTATAAACATGTTAAGACTTTGCAAAAATGTTGATGCAAAAACTGACCCCTCCTTGCAAAAAACAGTCCAGTTAACTAGTACAGAATCTTTTTGACCAATTTTTAGATATTCTTCCTCAGAGAGATCGATCTTTCTAACGACACAGATTTTATCACAGTCCAATCTGTCTGTCGAAAGTTTTTGGCAGACATACAAACACACAGACACACATATATAAACTAACACTGTGCCAAAACCAAAACGTAGATTCCATAAACAAAGCTTCTTTCTTAGAAGTGCACGCCTGTGGAACTCTCTTCCGTTTGCCTGTTTCCCACCTGACTACAACTTGGATGTCTTCAAGTCCAACATAAACAAATTCCTGATGAACCGTCCCCTTAAGTAATCCAATTTACTAAGTCTCCATTACTAGCGATTACTATGATATTATCCCATGGATTACTGTACACACAATAACCCTTATCCCCGAGTGGCTTCCGGGCCTTGATAAGTGGTGACTACCCTAATAAAAAAAAAAATGTCCCTTTTCTATTAGAGACTAGCGGGGGTGCCCGGCATTGCCCGAGTATTTGGAGATGCGTGTTGAGAAAAAAAAAAGTTGTAGTGGGCAAGCAGGCTTGAACCCAAATCCTTGATGCAAAGGCGGAAAATAACAAGAAAAAGTGACATTTTACCGCTAGGCCAGGAAGGGGAAGATTGGAAAGCATTCTAATTTAACGATCAAAAAGTTGCCGTGCAGAAAGTGAAAGTTAAGTGAATGAGTTGACACAGGCGAAGAAATAAAATCACGTCCTTAAGTTTGGCTGTAAGCCAATAAAGCTTTCAGCTTTCCGCCATTGTGGGGGAAATCAGCTCCCCCAAAAGAGGGGGGAGGTCTGGCAGTGTCTTAATGAATAGCAATTGTCTGATATGAAGGGTATTCCCCACAGTGATCAAAGCTGATTGCCTTTCAAGACATGAAGGTTAACGAATCGCTTTTATACGAAAAAGCCAAATAAACACGTGAGAGGGCGGAATAGCGAGAATTTTAGAAAAGTCAATCAAAATAAATGTAGATATGACGTCCCTTCGCAAATCGTAGATGTTATGATCTAGGGAGTACTTAAATAGTTCTAAGAAATAGTACCCCCCCCCAAAGTTTTTTGGAAAGATTTTTTTTTTTTTATTAAAAACAAAATTGAACTGACATATTCATAATTATTTAAACTAGGCGAGCACCACTTGAAAACCAAAACATTTAGTTTTTTTTGTTTGTTTATTTTTTCGTGTGTGTGTGTGTATTTTTTTCTCGAACAAATAAATAATTTTATACATTTTTTTTTTTAATTAAAGCAACTTTGAAAGGCCAACAACAAATTAATTTAAATGATTGTTTTTTTTTTTTTTTTAATGGAGAAGTGGGTTTTTTTTGTTTTTTTTTTACTGGGATTCAAAATATAATTGTAAAAACATTGATTGAAAAGTTTGCATAAAAAAATATAATTTTCAGAAAACAATTTTGAAATGAAAGCAACATTGGACTTTTATAAAATAGTTTTTTTTTTTTTTTTTTGAACAAATAAATAATTTTAAACATTCTTTTGAATTGTCCAGATTTTTTTGTCAAATAAATTTCAAGCAATTTTTACAATAAATAAATAGCAACTTTGTTAATTTTACGACTCACTCCAGCATATTATAAACATCCTAACCTCCCCATGCTAAAACGGCTTTTGGAATGAACCCCCCCCCCAATCTCCCCATGTTAAGAATGGCTTTTGAGGTTTGTGGAAGGGCGTGTTTAATTTGTAAACCGTTTTTAACATGGGGCGATTAGGGTGTTTATAATACACTGAGGCATGTCGTAAAAATGAAACCATTTAGAAAAAGTTAAAACAAACTTTTTTATGTAAACAATGCCGTGAACAATTAAAACTTAATGTTTGATGAGTGAAAAGCCTTAAGATAAACAAAGGAATTTAAAATTAAAAAAATTGTTAAGATACATAAGCCTTAAATTATAGTTTTTTTTGTGTGTGCTAATGCAGAGAGTGACCCGCGCTATTTTTTAAATCGTATTTCCACATTTAATTAAAGTTTTGTTTTTTATTCAATTGTAAGGTTAAAGTACAGAATAGGTACAAAACACCTTCCTCTCCCCATGTTAAGAATGGCTTTTTAAATAATAACGTTATTAAAGTTTTGTTTTTTATTCAATTGTAAGGTTAAAGTACAGAATAGGTACAAAACACCTTCCTCTCCCCATGTTAAGAATGGCTTTTTAAATAATAACGTTATTATTTCAGCATGGATCACTCTCTGCATGAGTACCTTTGTTTTTTATCTTGAAATCTGAGAGTAGTTGAAACGGAAGTTACCGGAAATAAAACCGGGCAGTCTCGCAGAAACGACTTACGAAAAATATTTTTATTTTAATTAATATTTTTATAATTCGCAATGTTAAATTATTTTAATAACATGCAAACATTCCTTGACTTTAAAGATAGATTTTCTGAAAATTTCAATAAAATTGGTAATGTAGAAATATGGTTTTATCGATTTAGAACGAACCAAGAATTACATTTTTATATATATATATATATATATATATTATATATATATATATATATATATATATATATAGCTTTGTCGCTTTTAAGAAATCTAGGAGGTTGTTAGTGTTTACTTTGTGGAAAAGGTCTTTCAGACTGTTTTCTTGGTAATATTTTTTATTGCAAATTTCTTAGAGATCTTTGCAACATATTAGAACATGTTTTATGCTATAGGATCTCTGACATGGAATACAGATTGGAGCTTTTTCACCCCTTTAGTATATGTGAGTGTGTGATATTTGGAGTTTTGCTAATACTAATTCTTCCCATCTTAGGCATAATGGGTCATCACTCACGGTCAACAGGTGGCCCCATTTATGGGCTTTCATCCTCTGCAGTTAGCGTATACTAATGCCCAACTGACAGGCCATCAAAGTAATGAAATAATTAAAACTCAACCGGGTTTAGGATTTGATTTCAACATTTGAAGTCCATAAAACAAAAGAAGCATTCACATTTTTTTTATTTGTTGGGGGGGTTCAATAAGTCATTTTCAGATTATTACAAGTAAATTTACAGGTAAATAAGTAAAAAAAAAAAAAAATTTTTTTAAATAATCAATAGATTAAACAATGCTTGTTCAGAATAAGAACGAAATTCGAAAGCCGCAAAATTAAATTTTCAACTAAACCCGATGTTGTCTATTTAATTGTCATGTTGCAATTAATAACATATTACTGCATTATTACATAAAACATGTTCTTCCACGATTCATCCATCATTATTTGGAAGGGGGGTGTAAACAGTTATATCCCCATCCTGTTTATTATGTTTATTATTTAAGTATAACTTGCAATTATTTTTTCAAAAACTATTTTCCTTAATAATTTTTTACTAGTAATTTTTGGATATTTTACTAATTTCGATAATTTCAATATGGTAATTAGGTAGATACCAATGGTTTTAATTGGAATTCTATTTTTCGATTTTCATTCTTACTCCAAACAAGAAACATCAAACAAATGGGTACTTATGCAGAAAAGGTACCATGCTAAAATAACATTTAGAAACCTTTTCTTAACATAGGGAGGAGAAGGGTGTTTTGTAATTTTTTCGTTTTTTTAACAAGGGGGTCACCAATTATCAAAGCCCGAAGATGTACGGTAGTTATTGGGACAATAGTGTAGTAATTGTTAGTTGGAATTTGGCAAAATTTGAATATTTAAGGGGACAGCTCAGCAAGAATTTGTTTACATTGGATTTGAAGACGGCCATATTGTAGTTAGCTGGAAAGCAGGTCAGCGGAACAAAGTTCCACAGGTGGGCAAGAAAGTAAGAAAGAAACTTTGTTCATGAAATCCATGTTTAGATTTAGGCACTCATAGAGAGTGAGGGAAATTGTTGATAGTGGTTTTAGCTAGCCGCATGTTTTCTGTGAAAGTTTAGCAAGGGGAACCATAGATTGGAGCTCAGATATGCACTTGCCATGAAAAAAAAAAAAAAAAAAAATGATAGAGCAGAGAGGCTATCAACGTCTCTTTTGTGGGAAAGAGGTTGCAGGGAAGAGAAAAGGGTTTTGAACTGTCAAAATAATATAGGGTGCTCTGAGCAGCTCCTGCCCAGATGTAGCAATAGTACTCCATTCTAGGGCGTACTTGGTTTTTATACAGATAGAGGATTGCATCGGCAACGAAATATCTACTGAAGCGGTAGAATGATCCAACCATTTTTCCATTGACTTTCGCAACAGATTTGATGTATGTGTTCCATTTCAGATCATTTGTAGACATGTATGCTGATGACACTACCTTCTATAGCAACACTTCAAAGGCCAACCATTCAAAACTATCCAAGGAGATGTCGACGGGTACTAGTTTCATATAAAATCTACCAGAAAAACAACATCGATGAGTCATTATTACTGTTCTCATCTTGAGTATGATTTTCACAACGTTTCTGTCGATGTAACCTCCAACCTCTTTCAGGTGTATCTTGTCGAACTCTGGAATGTTTCTGTTGAACTTGGGAATTTGGATGGAATTTTGAGTAGCATGCTTTTGTTCCATCAGCCATGACTGGATAGAGGTCCTAAATAATTTGCAGTTGTATTTTTCCGGTCGCCCACACTAAGGATTGAACCTTCAACCGTCAGGAGAATATCACTTTTTCAATTGATTTTTCCAAGTACTCTAACTACTGCGCCATGGGTCCTTGCCCATTTATAAAAAAAAAATAAAATAAATAAATAAAAAATATAAAATAAAAAATTTAAAAAAAACCCTAAAAAAACTCAGAAGCTTGTCAAAACATTGTGCTTCCTCAAGACAAGAGCAATTCATTTCAATTGGGGCCAGATAAGGGTCAGTGTTGATAGAAAGAGAAGCTTGGTTTTCGATGCATTACAATTAACCAACCACCTTTTTCCCCATTGCACCACATGCTCGAGATCAGAAGAGAGAGAATCAGAAAGATGTTGTTCATTTCTGGCTTTTAAAGTGTTGTCATATATTGTGGTGTTGTTTGCATAAATGTCTACGAATGATTTAAGAATGTAAGGAAATCATTGATGAAGATCAGGAAGAGAATTGGGCCCAGGATGGAACTCTGAGGCACACCAGCGTTTATACTATCAACTTCTGATTTCTGCCCATCAACCAGTACTTTTATAAACCTATCAGAGGTAAAGGATTTAATAATTCAAAAGACATTTCTAGCTATTCCGTAACATGAATATCTTGTGAAGTAGACCGTTATGCCATAACCTATCAAAAGCCTATGATATGCCAAAAACAACTGCCCTAGAAATGAACCCTAACCCATCAAGAGATTCACTAATCCCGTGTGATATTACAGTTAGCACATCAGCTGCAGATCTGGCAGAACGGAAACCATGTTGTATGCCACTGAGGAGGTTATTTTTGTTAAGATGGTTGACCACTTTAACACAAACTCCAGCAACTTACTTATGATGCACAGGAGACTGATTGATCTGTACTGATAGGGAGATGACCGATCACCTGAATTTTTAAATACAGGGAAGACCGATTAGGTTTTCCAAGGTGTTGAGAAGCATTTCTCTTTAAGACATTTAAACAGCTTTGTAAATATGAGAGCTGGTCCTGGTTCAAGTTTTTTAGCATAATAATAGGAATGTTGTTACTTGCTTTACTTGCATCAAGGTTTTTACAAGCTTGGCAACATTAGTATATTACTGTATAGCGTGTTTTCGCCAGTCACAAAAGGAAATATGTGGGGGGGGGGTCTGATTGCATAGGGTAGAATTTGCTGTAAAGTTCTTGGCAAAGAGTTTGGCTTTGTCAGATGCTGATGAGATTACCTCAGGTTCATTGATGATGGTTGGGATAGAGGAGATGCCTCTATTCAGGACCCTCTTTATTATTTCGCCAAAACTCATGGGAACCAAGCCGCTGCTCAATTACTTTGGACTTGACTGAGTATACAATTCTCTAGCGTTCAGTATTAATCTTTTACAGTGGTTGCTGGCAATCCTTTAGTCTCAGTACATCTATTTCGTTGAAAGCAATGGAAAATGTGGTTTCTGGCAGCGGCAAATTCTGGAGAAACCCACAGTTGACTTAAGTTTTTGCTGGAATTTCTTGGAGAATATTAAATGGTCTATACTGACAATTAACCATTTAGTCAGGTCTGATAATAAAAGACATGTTCATTTTAAACATGGAACACAAAGGTAGATTTGATATGAATGTACAGAAGTTATACCAGACAGCCATAGAGTATTGATATACTGTACGATGTAGAGGTACACCAGAGGACTTATTACATTTTCTTTTTATCTTAACTGAAATAAGCAAGTGATCGAAAGATCCCAGTCGAGACAAAACGGAGGATGACTTTCACCTAGCAGTTTAATAAAGGATATCATAAAACTTGAAGTTAACTTGGAAAAAAGAAAAAAAAAGTACCTTCTCTGCATAAACATCAACAAAGGAATCAAAAGATTTTCTTTAAAAATTATTTGGCCGAGAAAAATGTATTGGCGTTAATTTTAATTTTTTTTAATTACATTTTCACCTCAAATAAAGCACATTGCTACTATCAGAGGCAACAACTACTGGGGTACTATTTAGGGATTTAGGAAGCAAGATGTCGGTTCACGTTACACTTGAACTTCTGCATGTCAGTACAGTTGGGGAAGCAGGGACCTGGAATGGAATTCCAGAGTCTAGCGGTTCTGGGGAAGAAACTACTGAAGTAGAAAGATCTTTTACATCTAGGGATGTCTACTGCGTGGGGGTGGGATTTAGCTGGCTGTCGGGTTTGTCGAGGGTGTCTATGTCGTGGGGGCACAAGTGTCTGCAGTTCGTCAGAGCATTCACCATTAAAATACTTGTAGAACAGGCAGAGGGATGCAACATTTCGTCGATGGGACAGAGGCTGAAGCTTAGATGCTAGTTCAGGGCCTATCAGATTGGCGACTCTCTTTTGAACCTTGTCTAGGAGCAAGAGACTAGCAGCAGATTCACCAGCCCAAATGTGACAGCAATACTCCATACATGGGCAAATGGTGGCCTTAGAGGTACAGGATGCTTTCGGGTGTTAGTAGTTTTCTAGAACGGTAGAGAGAACCTACCTTCTTCGCAGCGGCCCTGGCAATGTTTTCAATGTGATTGTTCCAACTCATGTTTCCTGTGAACGTTAGGCCAAGCAGTTTGAAAGATGTACTCTCAGATAGGGAGTCACTGGCCATTGCTATTGGTGGCAGAGACGGTTTCTTGTAATTATTGAAGGAAACTAGTTTAGTCTTGGCAGCATTGAATGTGACCATCCATTTTTGTCCCCATTCCACTACAGATTGGAGGTCATCCTCTAGTGTTTTTGCCATTTTTTTTAGTTATGTGTTCATTTGTCTGTTATAGAGTGTGGTGTCATCAGCATATATACCCATCTCAGAGGCAGTTTTGTCGGGGAGGTCATTAATAAATGTTAGGAACAATAGAGGTCCAAGGATAAACCCCTGAGGCACTCCCGCATTTATATCACACTGTTTAGATGTACGACCGTCGAGGACAACCTGGATTTTTCTTTTATCTAAGAAGGATTTAATTATGTTAAATATTCTACCAGTGATACCGTATGATCTAATTTTCATGAGGAGACCCTCATGCCATACCCTGTCAAGTCTTAGATATATCTAGAGCTACCACTGTACCCTCTCCCGCTTTGTCCAGTGAATGGTATATACGTTCAGAGATTATAGTGAGGATGTCTGCGGTGGAACGGGCTTGTCTAAATACATATTGTTTGTCAGTCAGAAGTTTAGCATCTGTAAGGACTAGAGCAAGGTTAATTATGGTCTCAAATATTTTGGCGAAAAGTGGGAGGAGGCTAATGGGGGCGATAATTTGATGGGTCAGTTCTTTCGCCAGAATTCTTGAATACTGGCACCACAGAAGCAGTTTCCCAATAGCCCGGAAAGCATGATTCATTAAGGCATTTGTTGTAGAGTTTGGAGAGAACTGGAGCTACTTCAGCTGAGCACTTTCTTTAATAGCACAGCTGGGATGAGATCAGGTCTACATGCTTTTGAAGTGTCAAGGTTTTTTTATGATAGCATGCACCTAAGCAGGGGTGATTTTTAGATCGTCAAGTGTGGCGTCTGTCCGCAAAGGAAAGTCAGGCAGGGGGTGGTTGGAAGGGTCCAGTGTGGAGTTCGAGGCAAAGCATATTAGCCTTGTCGGTTGCTGAGCAAACAACCTTGTGATTGTTGGTTAGTGGGAGAATTGTTGATTGCCCATTATTTACTACACTGTTGTAGATTTTCCAGAAGTCACGAGTTCCTAATTTTTGTGCTTCGATGCGTTTTTTAGTGATCTCAGTAAATTCTCTCTTAGCTGTCGCTATTTCCTTCTTAACGTTACTTCTAGCTTCTATATACTTCTGTCTGTTTGAACTGGACTTATATCGGTTAAATCTGCGGTATGCATGCTGCCTTTGAGCAATGGCAGTTGCGCAAGTAGAAGTAAACCATTGGGGAGAGCGAGGCTTGTTATAAAATTTCCGCATGGGAACATGTGCTTCCATTGCTGTTTTGAACCAGTCAGTGGTCTCATTTGCGCACTGTTCAGCAGGAAGAGAAAAAATATTTCCCCATGGGGCATCTGATAAGATCTCTGATGGCTTCCGAGTCAGCCGTTTTATAATATCTCGTTGTTTTGAGCATTGGCTCTTCAGTTTTGGGTCTAAGAGTTTAGGGCGATTTCGACCATTATCATTGCATGATCAGCATTCCTGAGGGGGCTGTCAGCATTTGTTATACAATCCTCGGAAACTGTGGTCAGAAACAGATCTAGAAGTGATGCGTGTTGTTCTTGCTGGTCAGGGAAATAAATGGGTTGGAAACGAAACCATTTGTGATAGGGAGTGAGATATAGCGAAGCTATGTGTTGTGCTGCCCGCTGCATCTGTGTGAGTAGAGAATCCAAGCCAGTTGTTTGTGGTGAACATTCAAGTCACCAAATACATGTACTTGTGCGCTAGTGTCGAGGGAGAGTGCTGTGTCTATGCTGTCAGAGATTTTGTTTATTATGGTGCAGTCCTGGGTCGAGGGAGAGCGGTAGAGAAAATAAAAGTAGCTAATGTTATGTTGTATGTTTAGTCTAAAGCACATAAAGGCTTGATCGTCCGTTTCTAGGTTTGTTTCTCTAGTCAGGGGGAGGGTGTTACGAATGTAGACTCCAAGTCCGTGCATATGTCTGTCAGAGTCCTTACGGCAGAGTGGGAGACAGCCAGGCATGTTAAAGTAGTTAGAAGGGATAGAGGAGTGTAGGTTAGTCTTGCTTAGTGCTAAGATATCCGGGGTATTTATTAGGAGAAATGCTTCAACATCAGTTAAATTAGTTCTAAGCCCACAGATGTTAGTGAATGCAAGCCTCAAGGGAGGAGGCAAGTTGGATTTGTTTGTCCCTAGGCCTGGTTTAAGCTTATTTTTTTTATTGTACTGTCATCATGTTTTTAAAGAGTTTCAGTTAGGTAAGGGGGAGCTGAACAAGAGGTTATGCAGGGTATCAGACATGCAACACAAGTAGACCATCAGCTGACCTTTCTTCAACTAGGACTGTGGCCTCAAGAAAGCCCATCGGGGATGAGTGCAGGGTCTCTTTCCATGTGCGACATGGCACTACAAACATCCAGATATTATACAACTGTTGATGGAGCAGCCGCTCTAAGCGCTACCAAAGAGTTAGGGCTCCTGTACTACCAGTCGGAAACAGCAGCAAGGAACTGTCAATCCGGTACCCTCAACCCATCAGAAGTATGTCATCCTAATCTAATTGCACAGGCATGTGTGATACTCAAGCACTCCCAAGTGCCCAGTTTTGAGGGGTGGGATGTGTCGGGAGTGGGGAAACGGCATTCATTGCCCTAGACAAGAAACAAGATCTACCCCTAAGTGTTTTGTCGATTCACTGTGATAGCGTCTCTGCACCTGACTAATAGGCAAAGAAGGAGTATGGAAGCCGGGCGATAGACAGAGCCTATCTACTCCTTAAGCAATTTAGGTTTGCAGACCGGTAATTTGTTTGAGTCACCAGCTCTAGGAAGGTTGTCATTCAGGACTGGAGAGGCTTCCCTCCCCTTTGGTTTAGTTTCAGAGTTTTCCTTCTCCTAAACGGGTGATCTGAGAAGATCTACTGGGTCCATCAGCCCTGAGAGGGTTTGCTCCGCGCCTGGGTCCTAATCCAGGTATTTCTGCGACCCCGCATGGTTAATGTTACAGGGTTAGTTTGTAGAGGTTATATATCTAATGAGTAGTTACACTCCTCAAAGTGATTTAGGGACATGCAGTGGAAGCAGTTATGTGAGCAGGCGTGTTAGAAAGGCGTTAGTGCGGATTAAAACTTTTACCTTAGATTTTTCCATTTAACTTTATGTTAGTTTAGGTATAGGATAACGTTATAGTGTGAGTAGGTATTAGGATTTGAGATAAGAGTTTTGCCCAGTCACTGTATATTTAGATTTAACAGGGTTAAGATGTGGGTGCAGTACAGTAATGGTATAACTGGCGGTACATTTTAAGTCATGGTGTATTCCTTATGTATAGTTAAGTAAAATAGATATTTGGGCAAGTTTTCAGTAGATGCAAATAGATAGAAGTTGTGTTAGTGTTTCTACTATTGAAGGGAGATAATTTCAGTTTTCATTTAAGAGTCATCGAGCGTTTTGCATAACAGGGAGTATCGGATTTGGTTTAGTATTGTTCGTTGCAAAACCATCTATGAAGATGCATTGTTATGTAATGAAGATCGCTTTGCGTCCGAGTGTATACGTTGGCTGGTAAGTACCAAACTGGATATGAATGAACTCTAATGCATGTCAGAGGTAGAAATGTATAGATGTTTAGTGATGACTGTTAGGCGGTTAGCATGTGAAAGTTAGGAGCTGGAGGCTAAGGATTCCACTACTAAGGCTTGTGTAATGTAGGGTTTTAGTGGCTGCTAGAGGGGGGGGGATTGTTAGCTTTCAAGGATCGTGGTTATTAACTTACATAATACAGTAAAGTTTCATTAGAATTTAGAGTTTCAGGTATTGTTTATGCTTGGGAGAAAGGAATAAAATTTTCCCTTCTTTTCCCCTATTTTGCATGCAGGTTAGACATAGGCAGTCGTTTTTGTACTGCAATGCTTCTATTTCCATCAGCGTATATCGATCGGATCACTGGAAATCCTATCTGGACAGCTGTTTTTGTTTTGGTTGTGGCATCACACCAGATCAATGATAATTCTGTCTTTGAGCGAGATCACTGTGAATTACATAGGATGACAATCAGATTGTAATCCAAAAGTTATCCAGTTCCTGAATCAAATGGAATTTGCCAATTGGATTAGTCCAAGATAGATCCGGAATTATAATCTTATCGGAAAAAAAAACGGGCTTAAATCAATAATAAGCAATGCCTGCTACTATAGCCCTTTATAGCTTTTTCCCGTCTTTGATCCTCTTTCCATAAAAGCAATATTATCTTTTAAAAAATTTCTTCTCTGTATAATGCGTCATTACTCCCCTCTTCTGATGAGAAGCATTTGGCTTCAAAATACCATGGCCTTAGGAGGTTTCCCTATCCCTAAATATTGTATTTCTTTTTGAACTGATAGCATAAAATTTCATTATAAACTTTATCCCTTTGTTATCTTAACTTATTCTATAAAGCTGGTTGTGTGTATATGTGAGTATATTTATCATACAAGTGAATGTTAAATGTAAAAAATGATATACATGAAAAGTAATTATAAAATGCTTGCGAATAGGTGTGGGAGGCTGGTATATAGATCTGCAGAATAGATTTCCACAATAGGGGGCAAGGAGTCGTAGTCGCATTCTAGGAGTCAGAATCTTACCATCTGACTCCACAATCGTGTTTAATATAAAAAAGATTTGTTGCACCAACTTCTATGTTGTTCGCCGATCGTTTAATTTTTTTTTTATTTATTTCTTTTTTAAACCCAATTATTTTTAAAAAGATTTTGAAAGTTAAATTTAATGATATCGTTTGCTCATAAAATTTATGAACTGAACTAATTTTAATAAAACTGTAATTGTTGTTAAGGTTGTAAACCATTTTAATAAAACTGTAATTGTTGTTAAGGTTGTAAACCATTTTAATAAAACTGTAATTGTTGTTAAGGTTGTAAACCATTTTAATAAAACTGTAATTGTTGTTAAGGTTGTAAACCATTTTAATAAAACTGTAATTGTTGTTAAGGTTGTAAACCATTTTAATAAAACTGTAATTGTTGTTAAGGTTGTAAACCATTTTAATAACATTTATTGGGTTTCTACCAGTATTTTGTTACATTTTCTATTTCTGAGCTATTATTGAGACATCAAAAGATGTGACGACCTTCATGTCGGCCTTTTTTTCTTGTTCTTATGTAACACTCGATACTACTTTTAGAAACTGAATCAACACTTTAAAATAAGTCAAAACACAAAAAATACATTCAGGTATATAGAAGAGTAACTTATCCTTTAGTAACAAATCCACTTTTTCTGTGACTGACACTGGCCCCCCCCCTCCCTTTTTAAAATAGTATTTGCGGATGGGTATGCTGACAACGAATGTCAGTTAAATTTAGGGTAAATATTTTCCGGAAGCCGTTCTTAACATTGAACTCAAGGAAATGAAAAAAAAAAAAAAATTGTAATTGTTTTGTTTTACATGCATGCACATTATTAATTTCTCAGGCGTGAAAAAAAAAAAATAAATAAATAAAAAAAAATAGTCGATTTGTTTCCGCTAGGTGGCAGTGTCGGTTGCAAAGAAATAGATTTGTTTATCGCGCGCGTGTAAAAACATGGCGGCCAATGAATTACAGTGCATAATGCAGGTCTTTATATCTCGAAAACTACTTATCTCCGCAAAATTTTCATGAGATTTTCTGGGTCTGTTTTACTGTACACATAAATTCGAAAAAGTTGTCACAGAACAAATAAATGGTATCAAAGGCAAGATAAGTTACTTTTCTACCCAACTGGATATGTTTTTAAGTGTTTATATGTAATGCAACAATATTCAGCTAGAAAAACATACAGTTTAAATGCAAAATGGCGGCCGACTCTCTCTCGGAGACGGTAAGTTTGGGAAAAGGAGTTATAAATAAAAAAACAGTCAAAGTACTGTTAAAAACCCGCCGAATATATGTCAGCCTATGTCACGTCACGGTAACATACATTGAGCGAGTTTTTAACAGTATTTTGTCTGTTTTTTTTATTTATAACTACTTTTCCCAAACTTAGCGCCTCAAAAAGAGAGTCGGCTGGCAGTTTAAATTTTCCAATACATCGGTAAACTATGTTTTTCGAGCTGAATAAACATGTTACATTACATATAAACACTAAAAACATATCCAGTTGTGTAGAAAAGTAACTTATCTTGCCTTTGATAACATTTATTTGTTATTTGTTTTGTAACAACTTTTTCGAATCTATGTGTACAGTAAAACAAACCCCTAATTTTGTTTTAGTTGAAAGCTGAAATCTTCAATATAACCAAAAATTTAACGCTGTAAAAACAAAGTTGGTGTGAGTGCACTTTTATTTATTTATTTTTTTGCATAGTATTTTTAAGTTTAATTAAAATTTTATGATATTTGTTTTTATTAAATTGTAACGTTAAAGTACAGAATAGTTACAAAACAACCTCACCTCCCCATATTAAGAATGGCTTTCTAAACGTTATTTCAGCACGGATCAATAAGTGCACTGTGCACTGCACTCGTACGGAAAAGTTTTACAATAAAATAAAAATGTATTTTTAGCATCGCGCTAGTGTTAAATTGTTCTTTTCCAGGTTAAATTCAAGTTTCACGATATCTTTATTAAATTGTTAGGTGGAAGCACAGATTAGTTAGAAAACACCATCCCCATGTTAAGAATGGCTTTCGAAATAACGCTATTATTTCAACGTGGAACCAAATATACATAAGTGCCACAACTTTTTATGGAAATTTTACCAAAACCTAAATCAAAAATGGTAAGCTTGGATATTTCGGTTTAGGAAATATTACGAATAATTTCATAATTTAATGGTTAGATTTTTTCAAAAAAAACTTTTACAATGGCAGCTTTAAACGGTTTTCGGGTATGCTGAAAACGAATATAACATTTAAAAATGGCGAAGAGAAATACTTTTTTTTTTTACATGAAAAAAATGGGGTTTTTTTCAAAAGTGTTTATCACTTTTCTATATAAATTTTACGTAAAATGAGCACTCACTTTCTGACCACCTAGTGATAATCTGTATTTTATTTTGTTAAATTTTTACTTCCCACCTTAATCACTTTTATAAAATTACGACTTTTATAAGTTTTCGGGTATGCTGAAAACGAATACTGAATTAAAATTTGCTGCAAACAAGTAGTTTTCCGGCTATTAAGCAATGTAATTCCTTATGTTATCAGTGGTGGTCATTTGTGTACATGCAATTCTCACCGTTAATGACGATTTCGGTAAATAAAAATAAAAGAACTTTAATTAAACATTTGCGAATGAATAATAACAATTAAAAGCGAAAAAATTAAAACGCATTTGACTTTTTTTCTTTTTTTTTAATATTTATTTTTTTAAATTAAATTAAAAAAAAAAACAAAAACAAAGGATCTTGGACAAGAATTAAAAAATATGACGGAAATAAATTTGATTGTGAATTTTATTTTTCGATTCACAACCGAAATCCATTATTGGAATAAAATGAACCATGAATTGGAAATCCAAAAAAATGAAAGACGGAGAGGAAAAAAATACGAACCTTTGTAAAATAAAGACGAAGGCACCGGATAATCATCATCAACTTCGAGTAAGAGACAAACCAACGACACAAACATGTGTAAAAAGCGACAAATATTTGTGTCGTCGTAAAAATCCTCTCTTTTTCTTGCTAAAAATATCAGAAAACGTTAGGAGAAAGAAGCCATTTTTGTTTGGTCTCAGGTTGCTATAAATAACGAAATGCGGAAATGAGGATTGCGGAATGCCAAGTGAAGACGAAATATTCCGAATCGAATTCCCTCCTTTATTTTATTTTTATTTTTTTTCATCATCAATACTTTTTAATTATTAAATAACTATTTTTGCTTTATTTTTAGTTTATTTAATTGATATTCTTAGCCTTTCCTTTATATTTTCGATTATATTTTCATTTTAAATAATCGGCAATTAAAATATAATAAAAATACGCCATTTTTTTGAAAATTGGTAGCTTTTTTTTACAACTTTGGCTAATTTTAATTAGAATAGAAATTATATTTTATTCTGGTAGTTAATAGTTAAAAATTAAATTATTATTATTATTATTATTATTATTATTATTATTATTATTATTATTATTATTTATCTATTTATTTTTTACCATTTAAAAAATATTATTTGAGTATGTTAAATTGTAGAAACAAAATTGTTCAAATAAAATTCATTTAAAAAATTATTTATTAGAACTGGCGCAAAATTGACCTTTTTGTAAGAGTCAGCCTAAAAAAAACAAAAAACAAAACAACAAACAAACTGATTTTTCAATGATATACAATCATATGGCCCAAACTGTACTCATTGTGGCAGTGTTATATATGATTTAGTAGGGGTTTTTTTTTTTAAATGCTTTTGAAGTTGAATGTAGATACGATTGACCAAATACATTAGGTTGCTTAGGTATGATTGACAGAGTTTTACCGTCAAAGCAAACATTGGGTTGGTTGGTTGGATCATGTGACATAGAAAGTATTTGAAGTTAGATTTCAGTTGCAGTTTAAAGATTAATAAAGAAAAATGTAATGGAAGATTATCGTAAAGAAAAGCACCTACACCTGTTGGCCCACAATTATATGAGTTATCTCCCTTGGGTTTATTTCTCGGCAACATTAAAGAAAAAGCTATCCGACACAAGAGTCTGTAATCTTGTTCCACTCACATGTAGAATTTTTGATGAGATCGCATATTCTTTATTGGATATTCTTCAAAATGAATGAACATCATTTTCATCCAGCTGCTCCTATGTCTTTCAAACGTTAGCAGGCTTACCTGTAGGTTCATGCAGACGATATCACAATCTATGGCCACACTTCAAAGGCCAACAATCACCAAGACCTTTCTGATTCTCTCTCTTCTGACTTTGAGAACGTAGTGCAATGAGGGGAAAGGTGGCTGGTTAATTTTCATGCATTGAAAACCAAGCTTCTCTCCTTTCATCATAATCGTACTGAGCCATTCACACTCCAATTGAAATGAATGGTTCTCGCCTTGGGGAAGCTCTATGTTTTGACAAGCTTCTGGGATTGACCTTCACTCTTGATCTGAAATGGAACACATACATCAAATCTGTTGCAAGATCGCTGAAAAATGGTTGGATCACTCGACTGCTCCAGCAAATATCTCACTGCCGAAGCAATTCCCTATCTGTATAAGAGCCAGATACGCCCTAAAATGGAGTACTGTTGACATATTTGGCCAGGAGCTGCTCAGCGCGCCCTATCCAGTCTTAATGAAGTTCAAAACTGGCTTCAAAACCTAGTAAGTGATGCCCCTTTCTCTTCCCTTCAACCTCTTTCTTACAGAAGAAGAGTCTCTGCTTTATCGTTATTTTCATGGCAAGTGCACGACTGAACTCCAATCTATGGTTCCTCCTTGCCAAGCTTTCACAAAAACACTCGACTAGCTACAACCACTATAAACGATTTCCTCTACTCTCTATCTGTGCCTAAATCTAAACACAGATTTTATGAGTAAAGCTTCTTTTCCAGAACTGTTCGCCTGTGGAACACTGTTTCGTTGTCCTACTTCCCGGTTGAATACAACATGGTAGCCTTCAAGTCCAATGTAAACAAGTTCTTGTTGATCCGTCCCCATAAATAACCAAATTCTACTCAATTTACACCATTAACGATTACTACACATTACATTCATTAACCCTTATTCTCGAGTGGCTTCGGGCCTTGATAAGAGGTGATTCCCAAGTAAAAAAAAAAAAAAAAGATCTAAGGACCGACCCCAGAGTGCACGGTTATGTCTTTTGACAGCAAATATGTATAATTTCTCAAGACTAAGCAACACAATTATTATTTACTTATTCAGTGTTCGTGTATAGTTCTTCATCTCTAACGTTGGTAACATGTGTTTTTTTGTCTCTAACGTTGGTAACACGTGTTCTTCATCTCTAACGTTGGTAACATGTGTTCTTTATCTCTAACGTTGGTAACATGTGTTCTTCATCTCTAACGTTGGTAGCACGTGTTCTTCATCTATAACGTTGGTAACATGTGTTCTTCATCTCTAACGTTGGTAACATGTGTTCTTCATCTATAATGTTGGTAACATGTGTTCTTCATCTCTAACGTTGGTAACATGTGATCTTCATCTCTAATGTTGGTAACATGTGTTCTTCATCTTTAACGTTGGTAACATGTGTTCTTCATCTCTAACGTTGGTAATATGTGTTCCTTATCTCTAACATTAGTAGAGAACCCCATCCTCCAACGTAGACCCCTACTACCATGTCTCCTTCTCCAACATCAGGGGTCTACGTTCCAACCTTCCAGAGGTTGAAACACAATTACAGGAGACGAAACCGGACATATTCTTTCTAAGTGAAACTGTCATAGGGCCAACCACTTCTCTAGACGAATTCATAATTAAAGGATACTCTATCTTAACATCTAAATCTGACCCCCAAGATCGCCATGGGCATGGAATATGTGCCTACATCAAAGCTGGCTTTCCATGTGGTAGGGATATTTCCAGAGAAGACACTAATTTACCTTATATATGCTTCCGGGTTGCACTAGCTTACACCACTGCATTTATATTTGCTCTCTATCGCCCCCACAACAGTGGGGTTACTATCTTTAAGAGCATCTCTGAGAAAATTGACCACATCCTGTCTGCTCATCCTTCGGCTAACATTCACATTTGTGGTGACTTCAATGTCCATAATGTGGAATGGCTGACCCACTCAAATAAAAAAAAAACAGATAAAAATGAAATGTAATAAGTCTTCAGACGTACCTCTCCATCGTACTGTATATCGGTACTCTATGGCTGACTAGGAGAGCTTCAGTACATTCATATCTGACCTTCATCTGAATTCCATGTTTAAAAAGGATGTGTCCTCTATAGTATCAGACCTGACCGAATGGTTAATTGTAGGCATAGACCAATTCATACCATCCAAAAAATTCCAACAAAAACCTAACAGCCAGCCATGGTTCTCCCCAGAATGTGCTGCTGCCATCACGCACAGAAATCACTTTTTCCATAGCTACCAACGTAATAGATGTACTGAGACTAAAGCTGCTTTCAGGACTGCCAGCAACCACTGTAAAAGAGTAATAAAACATGCAAGAGAGCTATATGCTCAGTCCGTTAAATCCAAAGTAGCTGAGCAGCAGCTTGGTTCCCACCAGTTCTGGCAAATAGCAAACAGGATCTTGAACAGAAGCGTGCGTTCTATCCCAACTATCATCAATGGACCTGAGGTCATCTCGTCAGCATCAGACAAGGCCAAACTATTTGCCAAGAACTTTGCAGCTAATTCTACCCTATGCAACAATGGCCATCAACTCCCTGTATTTCCTCCTATAACAGAAACAGACAACACGCTATGCAACATAAAATATCTGTGCGTGAGGTCGCCAAGCTAATCAAGAACCTTGATTCTAGTAAAGCAACTGGCCCTGACGGCATTCCAGTTATAGCGCTGAAAAAGCTCCAACCAGAACTTGCCCCCATACTTACAAAACTGTTTAAGCGTTGCCTTAAGGAGAAGTGCTTTCCAACATCCTGGAAAACCTCATTAGTATGCCCTGTATTTAAGAATTCAGGTGAAAAGTCATCTCCCTCTCAGTACAGACCAATAAGTCTCCTGTGTGTCATGAGTAAGTTGTTGGAATCCATATTAAATAAAGAAGTAGTCAACCACCTCAACAGAAACAACTTTCTTAGTGACATGCAATATGGTTTCCGCTCTGCAAGATCTACAGCAGATGTGCTAACGGTTATATCGCATAGAATTAGTGAATCTCTTAACAAAGTTTTCCTTTCCAGGGCAATTGCTCTTGACATATCAAAGGCCTTCGATAAGGTATGGCATAAGGGCCTACTTCACAAGATTTCCAACTACGGTATTACTGGAAATGTTTTCTCAATCATTAAATCATTTCTCTCTGATATGTTCATAAGAGTAGTGGTTGATGGGCAGAAATCAGAGGCCCACAGTATTAATGCTGGAGTCCCTCAGGGGTTCATCCTGGGCCCAACTCTCTTCCTGATCTACATCAATGATCTCCCAAAACACATACTTAAATCATTCGTTGACATCTATGCTGATGACACGACCATCTACGGCAACACATCAAAGGGCGTAAATGACAAAGTTCTCTCTAATTCTCTCTCCTCAGATCATGAGCACGTGGTACAATGGGGGAAGAGGTGGCTGGTCACTTTTAATGCATCCAAAACCAAGCTTCTATCTTTACATATATCAATGCTCTGATCCCCATCTTGCATCAATTGAAATGGATGGCTCTCGTCTTGGGGAGGCTCCATGTTTTGACAAGCTTCTGGGTTTGACCTTTACTCCTGATCTGAAATGGAACACGTGCATCAAATCTGTTGCCAGGGACGCTGGGAAAATGGTGGGATCCTTCTACCACTCCAGAAGATATCTCACTACTGATGCAATTCTCTATCTGTATAAAAGCCAAGTACGTGCAAGGATGGAGTACTACTGCCACATCTGGGCAGGAGTTGCTAAAAACAGCCTATCCTGCCTTGACAGAGTACAAAATAGACTTTGTGGCCTAGTGGGAGATGCCCTTTTCTCTTCCCTGCAACCTCTATCCCACAGAAGAGACGTTGCGAGCCTGTCTTTGTTTTATCGTTATTTCCATGGAAAGTACTCGTCTGAGCTCCAATCTATGGTCCCCCCTCACCAATCTTTCACAAGAAACGCCCGTCTGGCTGAAACTACTGTCAATAATTTTCCCCACTCTTTATCTGTGCCTAAATCCAAACATAGATTCCATGAGCAGAGCTTCTTTCTTAGAAGTGCACGCCAGTGGAACTCTCTGCCGCTTGCCTGCTTCCCACCTGACTACAACTTGGATGTCTTCAAATCCAACATAAACAAACTCCTGACAAACCGCCCCCTTAAGTAAGACACTCTATAAAATCTCCAATACTAATGATTACTACAATACTATCTCATTGATTACTGTACACGCAATAACCCTATCCCTGAGTGGCCTTCGAGCCTTGAAAAGTGGTGACCCCTCATGTAAAAAAAAAAACAAAAAAACATGTGTTCCTCATCTCTAATGTTGGTAACATGTGTTCTTCATCTTTAACGTTGGTAACATGTGCTCTTTATCAGTTCATTTGTGACGGCAATGTATTCTGCTTTTATTACTCATGTATTCTTTTGTATCTCTGTTTTGGGGATACAGTTTACCTACCTGAGGTGTACTATCGCATCGGATGCCAAACTCAACAGGGAAATAGACAACAGACTGGCCAAAGCAAACAGCGCTTTTGGCAGATTGTATAACAGAGTCTGGAAACCAGACACTTAAAAAAATTGCAAAAAAATCTGTGTCCAGAGCCGTAGTACTCTTCACCCTCCTGTATGGCTCTGATTCCTGGACAATACTCTACGGTTGACTTGGATAGCTTCCGTACATTTATATCTGATCTACCCCTACATTCAATGTTTAAAAAGGATGTGTCCTCTATAGTATCAGACCTTATATTAATTAATTGTAGGCATAGACCAATTCATACCATCCAAAAAATTCCAACAAAAACCTAACAGCCAGCCATTGTTCTCCCCAGAATGTGCTGCTGCCATCACGCACAGAAATCACTTTTTCCATAGCTATCAATATAATAGATGCACTGCGACTAAAGCTGCTTTCAGGACTGCCAGCAACCACTGTAAAAGAATAATAAAAAATGCAAGAGACCTATATACCCAGTCCGTTAAATCCAAAGTAGCTGAGCAGCTGCTTGGTTCCCACCAGTTCTGGGAAATAGCAAACAGGATCCTGAACAGAAGCATGTGTTCTTTCCTAACCATCATCAATGGATCTGAAATCATCTCGTCAGCATCAGACAAGGCCAAATGATTTGCCAAGAACTTTGCAGCTAATTCTACCTTATGCGACCAAGGCCATCAACTCCCCATATTTCCACCTCTAACAGACAACACGCTATGCAACTTAAAATATCTGCGCGTGAGGTCGCTAATCTAATCGAGAACCTTGGTTCTAGTAAAGCTACTGGCACTGACAGCATTCCAATTATAATGTTGAAAAAGCTTCAACCAGAACTTGCCCCCATACTTACAAAACTGTTTAAGCATTGCCTTAAAGAGAAGTGCTTCCCAACATCCTGGAAAACCTCATTAGTATGCTCTGTATTTCAGGTCATAAGTCGTCTCCCTCTCAAACAAACTCATCTCCCGGCCAGTGCAGCATGTGACCAAACCACCAGAGTCTCTTTATCAGCAGAGTCTCCTCCAGGCCAAGGATGTTACATCTAGTGTGTATGGTCGAGTTAGAGATCTGGTCGGAGAGGCAAATGCGCAGGATACGGCGGAGGAAGTAGTGATCGAATACTTGAAGATCTCACATCTATAGTGAAGAATTGTTCTGATCATGGCCTTGTATATCCGCAACTTTGTGGTACGTCTTATCTTCTAGTGAGACCAGAGTCGTTTTTGAAGATGAATGAAGGCTGCTTTAGCTTTAAACCTCTTCTACAGCTTCACCATCAAATGTTATAGCCACTCGGTCAGGTGGGGGGGGGGAAGTCACCAGTGAGAATTTTCATTTTAGAAGCATTGATTCTCGTTCCAACCATTTTGGCCACATAACTGACCTCCTCAAGTGTGTGCTGGACCTCCGTGTAAGGCTCACTAAGGATTGTAACGTCATAAGCAAAGTTGAGATTGGTAATGGAAGAGTCATGCTCTTCTCTGACGCCAGCGAAGCCAGTCAAGCTCTTCTCTAGGATCCAGTCGATGTGTTATATCGTCATATATTATAAAACGCGTCATATGTTGTATGTGAATATTTTCCATAAGGACGTATATGTTTCATAGTTGGGTTTATCTTTTTCTGTATATTCGTGTATGTGTAAATGCGTGTATGTATATACGTCGTATCATTTAGTTGATCGTCTAGTGTGTATATTTTAACATTTATGCAACAGTTCTAACAGGCAACGATTGACGTGGACGTATCGAAACAGTTGTAGACAAACAGTTCTTTTTAACAGATGTAAATAACACAACACATACCTGAATTATTTACGAGCATTTATTCTCATGATCTGGCCAGCATTTTCAGGGATTACACGTTCTTTACATCTTGGATGTCTGAAGTGACGCTGCTTCCCACGTCATCTTGGTCGTCCGTTCTCTCCAATGTTCAGCTAACGACTTCTAGAATCTCTCCAAATCTACATACATCACGTGTTTCTTTACGACACATCATTACGTGTCTCAGATGAATCTAATGTCCTCAATCTAATTATTTGTTTATGTAAACCCCAAAATAATGTTTACATCTATTTTCGATTTTCACATTCTTTTTGCGATTTATATGTCAATCATCTTTTCCCAATTTAATTGTTTATTCTTCTAATCATAATAATTCATCCAGCGACCTGCCATAGCTCAAACCAACTTGTAATAATAATAACAATAATAATAACAATAATAATAATGTTTTGACCCTTGGACCTGCTTGCCACAGTTAACACAGATACTACACTATGATCACAGCCTAAAGGGTCATAACATTACAGATGATGTAGTTGAACAGAATGGGGGAGAGCACACATCCTTGGTAGACGCCTGTTTGGACGAGAAGGAATCAGTTTTTCCCCATAGCACCTCACTCTAGTTGAGGTTGAGAAGCTTGGCTGGGAAGCCATCATAGCATATTATGCCCCAGAGGCTTCTGCAATCCACCGAGTCAAAGGCTGCAGTGAAATCAATGAAGCAGATGATGGTTGGTTGCTGATAGGCCCACTGCTGTTTTAAAATTCGCCTAAGGGAGAAAATTTGATTTGTACATCCTCTGTCTCTATGAAATCCTGCTTGGTTTGGTCGGGTTTGATAGTGTCGGATATTCTGGATATGACACAGAAGGAAAATTGAGAAGATTTTATAGGCAACATCAATCTGCTCTATAATTGTGGCAATCATAATGGTTGCCTTTTTTAAAGAAGGAGAGGAGTATTGCATCACTCCAGTCCTGAGGTAGTTGTTCAGAGTACCTGTTGTGTTTCGACCTGACACTTCGGACTCACACGAAAAAGAAACACAAACACGAAGTCGGAGAACAATAAAAAGTGTATTTAACACAAACGTAAAATATGCAGGTTGCAAAACAATTGCTGGAAATGTTTTCTCAATCATTAAATCATTTCTCTTCGATAGGTTCATAAGAGTAGTGGTTGATGGGCAGAAATCAGAGGCCCTCAGTATTAATGCTGGAGTCCCTCAGGGGTCAATCCTGGGCCCAACTCTCTGCCTGATCAACATCAATGATCTCCCAAAACACATACTTAAATCATTTGTTGACGTTTATGCTGATGACACGACCATCTACGGCAACACATCAAAGGGCGTAAATGACAAAGTTCTCTCTAATTCTCTCTCCTCTGATCTTGAGCACGTGGTACAATGGGGGAAGAGGTGGCTGGTCACTTTTAATTCATCCAAAACCAAGCTTCTATCTTTACATCATCAACGCTCTGATCCCCATCTTGCATTGATTGAAATGGATGGCTCTCGTCTTGGGGAGGCTCCATGTTTTGACAAGCTTCTGGGTTTGACCTTTACTCCTGATCTGAAATGGAACACGTACATCAAATCTGTTGCCAGGAACGCTGGGAAAATGGTGGGATCCTTCTACTGCTCCAGAAGATATCTCACTACTAATGCAATTCTCTACCTGTATAAAAGCCAAGTACGTGCAAGGATGGAGTACTACTGCCACATCTGGGCAGGAGCTGCTAAAAACAGCCTATCCTGCCTTGACAGAGTACAAAATAAACTTTGTGGTTTAGTGGAAGATCCCCTTTTCTCTCCCCTGCAACCTCTCTCCCACAGAAAAGACATTGCGAGCCTGCCTTTGTTTTATCGTTATTTCTATGGAAAGTACTCGTCTGAGCTCCAATCTATGGTCCCCCCTGGCCAATCTTTCACGATAAACACCTGCCTAGCTGACACCACTGTCAATAATTTTCCCCACTCTTTATCTGTGCCTAAATCAAAACGTAGATTCCATGAGCAGAGCTTCTTTCTCAGAAGTGCACGACTGTGGAACTCTCTTCCGTTCACCTGTTTCCCACCTGACTACAACTTGGACGTCTTCAAGTCCAACATAAACAAACTCCTGACAAACCGCCCCCTTAAGTAAGACACTCTATCAAAACCCCTAATACTAATGATTACTACAATACTATCTCATTGATTACTGTACACGCAATAACCCTTATCCCTGAGGGGCCTTCGGGCCTTGATAAGTGGTGACCCCCATGTAAAAAAAAAAAAAATTGTGTTTGTGGCTTTTTAAGAAGTCCAAAAAGTTCTTTTAACGTCTTGAGTGACGGCTCCTTTCAAGTTAAGAAGTAGAGAAGTGAATAATATATCTTTTCTCCACTGATGTTCGTACGATAGAGGGCGTTTAAAAGGAGTCTTTAGTCCCGCTTGATAAATAGGTTGCTGTGATTGGTCGATGAGCGGCACCTTTGGCCAATGAGACACGGCCTTATTTAAATTGTAAGGAAAAGGAAATAAGATGAAAAGGGAGGTAACTCTAGTTTTTTTTATACAGCGTCGAGAATTGGATGTAGGTACTGGCCATAAGAGCAGGACAGAAATGCGTCCTCTCCTGCAGCTTTATTTTTTAGTTTTTTTGATGACATCTCATATCTCTTCTTCCGTTGGCGAATCGCAGTTGGCATCAAGGAGGTTTGTTAAGGAGAGAGAGGGACTTTAAGGACGTTAAGAGAGAGGATCGTGGTTCAATAAGGTTTCAAAATATTGTTTCCAACGTATCATGAAGTCTGCTATTTGGGAAATAGTGGTTCCATTTGTATCCAGCAACTTTTCACTTTGGCTGCTGTTTCCTTTGGTCGGGTTTGGTAAAGCTTACGGGAATCTCCTACTGAGGCAGCTTCCTCCATTTCTTCAGCAATGTTTCACCATTAGGTATTGAGATTTGTCTTTGAAAAACAGGCAGTCTTGCAATGTAATAGACAGAAGTCACCATTCTCCGAGAAGTGGGCTTGTTTGGTTTGATTGACAAGTTCTATGGTGCGGCCAGAGATTCAGTCCTTCATTCGCCATCTAGTTTTACTCAGGGTTTGTGAGGCGACTTTGTTAATGTTGGTTTTAAATTAACTTTGTTAATGTTGGTTTTAAATTAACTTTGTTAATGTTGGTTTTAAATTAACTTTGTTAATGTTGGTTTTAAATGCCAGGAGTCTTCCACTGTGTACTCAATGGGTTGGAGATTGGCAAAGCGATTTGATAATTGGAGATGGAACTCTGCTTTGGTTTGCTGGTATCTGAGTCATGAGCTATTGTATTTCACAGGATGGTTAGATGGTAGGTTGGCTTTCATGCATAGGCGCAGCTTTGATCAAACCATGATTAATGTTTATCACCTGTTTCGGCTCTCTGGAATGCGCGACAGTCCAGGACATTTGAGACCCAGTTGGATTTGACTAGAATGTGGTCAATTTGGTTCCTAGTGACACCATCAGCAGGTGCTGGAATTGGGTACTAGACACAGCGAGCTGCTTTGCAGCAGCAAAGTCAATTAGCTGTTCTCTGTTCGAGGAGGGGTCACCAATGGCGAATGGGCCAACAACTTGTCTTGTGTTTGGATCTCTGGGACCAGTGCAGGCATTGATGTCACCCGCAATCACCATGAAGTCTCTGACCTACCATCAATAACAGCCTGCAGGCTGTTTTATCTTTGAGTAGTCGAATGACGTAAGCAAAAAGGATTAGTTTTAATATATACAGGTAAGTGAGTTAGTTGAAAGAGAGGAGTTGAAGAGGAGATGTCAGATAGTCCAGATGAGACTTAAAATTTGGGAAAAAAGTTAGTTCTCTTATGACACTAGGAAATAGCGTATTTAAAAATAGCGAAATGTGAACAAAACATTGCGATCTCTAAAGATGTCCAGTCGGAACGAGAAAATAAATGTTATATTAAAATATAACTATTGTGTCATGTCGTCTTTGAACAACCAGGTATGTGTTTATTTTTTGCTTAAAATGAACTGCTTTACATGTGCTGTCCATAACTGCTGAACATACCATCATCATCTGACATCTTAAATATACAGACGGTCTATTATATAAGCCGCTATGATATATATTCTCTTCGTCATTCATCAAAGAACTCGCACCCCTCTCATCTTCATGTACAAGCATTCGTCTGTACAAATAATTGTCTCTCCCTCTGTAAACATATTGTCAATATGTCTTCGTCCTATTTCATGAGGAACACAACACAAGTTATACTTCTATAAGATTTGGCCTGCCACCGACAACATAACATGTGCATAATTTGGTACAACGATTATATACATGCAGAATACATACACGCATACACATATACATACACATATACATGCAGAATATATACACGCATACACAACACACACTGTTACGTACAACAATACAGAACCCGACAGTCCAATAAAACTTCTTTCATAATTGTTTTCATATGTTAAAATGCAATTTAGATTCCGTTCCCATATTAGAACTTTGTTTTCTTCATACATTTCTTTTTATGTAAATAAATATTTGTACAACAATATACGTGTGTAATTAAAAGGTATTTATATTGTTATACAAAAAAGTTTGTTCAAAAACCTCAATAGTTGATAAATTAAAAATTAGATTTAAATATGAAAACTGAAATTAATAAGTCTAAATGAAAAAAAAATTGAACATACTTTCACATATTGTCTAAAAGTGTTAGAGGCTTCTTCGTCACGAGGATAAATCAGTCATGCATCATAATTTCTCTTGCAACATTTGTGTTACGTACCATTTCTATGACAACCAACAGTTTCTCTTGATATAGTTCTTGCAGAGCTAACAAAGAACGTATTATCATACTGATTGAGGGTAAAAATAACAAACACAATATCTAAGGAAATTACTAAAACTCTAGAGGAAGACTATCAGTCTGTAGTGGAATGGGGCCATAACTGGTTGGTAACATTCAATGCGGCCAAGACTAAGCTTATTTCCTGTAATAATTACAAGAAAACCTTCTCAACCACTGATTGCCATAGCTAATCATACATTACATAATCATACGTCCCTCAAACTCCTAGGCTTAACATTCACAGACAACATGAATTGGAACAAATACATTGATGTAATTGCCAAGGCTGCTGCTAGGAAAGTGGGCTTCCTCTACCATACCAAGAGACTACTCACACCTGAAGTATCCTGTATCTCTATAAAGCCACCATTCGCCCATGCATGGAGTACTGTTGCCACATCTGGGCTGGTGCATCTGCCACTAATCTCTTGTTCCTAGATAGGTCTCGCACTGTCGGCTAAACTCCAACCGTTGTCGCATTATGAAATGTGGTATCCCTGTGCCTGTTTTACAAGTATTTTAATGGAATGTGCTCCGATAAACTCAAAGCACTTGTACCCCCTCGATGTAAATACCCCCCCCCCCAAAAAAAACTTGACAAGCAGCAAAATCCCACCCCTATATTGTAGATATCTGTAGATGCTATAAAGCTTTCTACTCAAATTTTCTTCTCTCAAACTGCTAGACTTTAGAATTCCCTCCTGGGCCCCTGCTTCCCTGACTGTACTGACATGCAGAAGTGTAACATAGATATCTCGCTGCCGAACTACCTACTTAATATCCTAATAAATCTGGTCCTTATGACTTTATGGCACTGTGCATTGTTTAAGTTGAATAATAAAAAAAGTAAAATAATAGTACTGACAACCAAGCTCCAACTTTTGTCCCATAGTCACAATGTTGCATCTCTGTGCTTGCTTACAAGTATTTTAATGGAATATGGTCTCTAATAGTTCCCTCTCCCCCTACGCCTTAGTGGCTATGCGTCTTGTTTAGAGTGAATATGAGTAAAGAAAAAAAAAACAAATTGTTTTGGATATTTGATATAAAATTATCTGAGGAATTTTTTAATAGCATTCCAATTGAAGAAACATAGTTGAAAGTGTGCCAAACACAGAATTAAAAAAAAACTGATTTGTTTTCAAGTTACGCATAATTTTAAACAAAATAAGCAGACAATTCTTTATACGTGAAAGACAATAATATCACGAATCACATTAATTATCCTTGAATTTGTTAAGACCAGGAGTTATCTCCCTTGAGCCAGTTCAAAATCACATTGTGTATATGAGTTTTTCTTTTGTATTCTTGCATTGCTCCAGAATGAAAACAAGACTTTTTCCTATTTTTGCACCCCAAAAATGACCTTTTGTCACTTGGAACGTAAAGGACTGCTATTTGGGATCATATTTAACAGGGGATTGTGGAGAGTTGAGCAGTGAAGTACCTATTCACATTCACATTCACATTCACAGTCTGCATGTCAATGCAGCTAGGGAAACAGGAAACAGGGAGGCAATTCCAAAGTCTAGGAGTCCAAGAGACGAAATTATTAGAGTAGAAGGCTTTCCAGCATTTAGGGACCTCAATAGTGAAGGGGTGAGACTTTGCTGTTTGTCAAGTTAATTGAGAATATTTACACTGAAGGAACACAAGTGCTATTATTTTTCAGAGCACATTTCATTAAAATAGTTGTAAAACAGGCACAGGAATGCAAAATTGCAGTGATGGGACAGGGATTGGAGCTTGATTGATAGTGTGGGACCCATTAGATTGGAGACTCTTTTTGGAGTCTATTTAAGAGAGATTGCGACTAGTGTTAGATGCACTAGCCCTGATGTACGGGTGAATGGTGGTTTTCTAGTGATACAGGATACTTCCAGGTGTAATTTTGTAGCACAGTTGAACCCAGCTTCTTTGCAGCAGTCTTGGCAATGTCCTCAATATATTTGTTTCAATTCATGTTTCCTATGAAGGTCATGTTAACAAGTAAACATAAAAAAAAGAAATGTTATCCTACCCTTATCTGTTTGTGGTTCCCCATTTGTGCCCCCCCCCTAATCACGGATTAAGTTTTTAACCATATTGCATAGTATGTCAGTATATCGGGTTAGCACCATAACATCATAACCACAATTTTTAATTGCATATTATTACCTGAGCTGCACATATTAGTTGAAATGAGTTCAATAAGTTGGAATGCTTGGGATCGGCAAAGCGATTTGATAACTGGAGCTGGAACTCTGCTTTGGTTTGCTGGTATCTGAGTCATGAGATATCGTATTTCACAAGGTGGTTAGATGGTGGGTTGGCTTTCATGCATAGGCACAGCTTTGATCAAATTAATGTTTATTGCCTGTGTTTAACCCTATTGCATTGTATGTCAGTATATTGTATGTCAGTATATCGGGCGAGCACCATAACATCATAAACACGAATGTTCAGTAAACAGTATTTCTAATTATTATTGCAATACAGTATGTATATGCTGCATATTTTTTTAACCTTGTATTAATAATGTTTTTAATTTCATATCATTACTGAATTGTACTGCATTATTATTACCTGAACTGCACATCCATTACTTTACTGGATCTGTTGCGGACCAGGATATAATAATACCCTAACTCGCCACAAGAAAATAATGAAACAGATGGAATTGAAGGAAACAAAAACTCAATTGATGGATAAGATAAACGTTGTTTATTTGCTGTTGAAAGAATGAACGTTTTAGTTATAACATGTGTTCATGTCCGCGCGAGTGTAACCAATGTTCGTTGCGGGACTGGTGTTGTAGCAAGAATAGGAAATGTGTTTTCATCTCAAGTTTGGGTCACTATCGTTTGTTCGCGCGTGGGAAAAGAAGTGAGTAATGTAATAGAACGAAAAATGGCAGTCCATCGTGTAGACAAAGAAAAGGATAGAGGGTTGACGTCAGTTAGCAGTCAGCTACGCGAAGGTGTTCTCAGGAACCAGTTGTATATGTAGAAAGAGAAAGAGTGAGAATGTGTACGTACGGTCTGTTAGCTTTTTGCCCCACATAGTAGTAAATGGCGTGAGGTACGTGGTCGGCCCGTAGATCGACCAGCTCGAAAGCTGGGCCTAAAAAAGGAAGAACCGCTTGTTGCTCTTTCTTTTATAGGTGTTTCCGCTGGTCTTTTGTGCATGTGTGGATTTCGTGTGCACGTGTGTGAGTACATGTGTTTACGTTAGCATGTGTGTATATACACGTGAATGTGAGTGTATGTACGCGAACGTGAATATATGTACGTGTGTGGACGTGGGCGTGTATGTTTGTGGGCGCGTATGTTTGCAACGAGTAATATAGCTTGAAATGTGAACGTGTGTTTTTGTGTGAAACTAGGAAAGGCTCACGCAGATCCTATTTTCAAGAAATATTTTTATTTCTATGATATTTTTATTGTATTATTATTACCTGAACTGCTCATCTATTATCTGAAAGTTTGCCTTTGAATTTGTTTCACTTTCTGTCATTTCTAATACATATGATGTACGCATAGAAAATGACTTTACAGTACTGCAATACAGTATGGGTAATTATGCTATGTAGTGTTGCTGTCCTCTTGTAGTTATGTTTCTTTTTGATTAAAATATTGCAGTACAAATGTAACTCCTTTCCCAAACAAGAAAAAAAAAATCAGTAAATTGCAACAACTTGGAACAAATTCTAAAACTCAATATAATAAATTTTATTTTAACCAAAAGGAGTTAATTTTTATATATGGGAGATGTGTAATTGGTATTAAATGCTGGATGTACGTGATCTGCCCAAAACATTTGTTGTTTATGTAAGCTTCATTGGTAAAGAATTGAGTAATTTATTCGTTGTAGCTTGATATTCTTAATGGTGCAATTTAAAAAAAATTTTTTTAATGACATTTTCACCCCAAACAAGGCATATTGCCATTTTGATGTAGGGGGGCTACTATCAGGGACATAAGCTACAGGGGTACTATGTGGGGAGTTGGGCATCAAGATGTCGGTTCACGTTACACTTGAACTTTTACATGTCAGTACAGTTGGGGAAGCAGGAACCCGGAAGGGAATTCCAAAGTCTAGCGGTTCTGGGAAAGAAACTACTGGAGTAGAAGGCTCTCTTACATCTAGGGATCTCTACTGTGAAGGGGTGGGATTTAGCTGCTTGTCAGGTTTGTTGGAGGTATTAACGTCGAGGGGGTACAAGTGCTTGCAGTTCGTCAGAGCATTCACTATTAAAATATTTGTAGAGCAGACAGAGGGATGCTACATTTCATCGATGGGACAGAGGCTGAAGCTTAGATGACAGTTCAGGACCTATTAGGTTGGTGACTCTCTTTTGAATCTTGTCTAGGAGTGAGAAACTAGTAGCAGATGCACGAGCCCAAATATGACAACAATACTTCATACATGGGCGAATGGTGGCCTTATAGAGGTACAGGATACTTTCGGGCGTTAGTAGTTGTCTAGCACGGTAGAGAGAGCCTACCTTCTTCGCAGCGGTCCTGGCAATGCTCTCAATGTAATTGTTCCAACTCATACTTCCTGTGAACGTTAGGCCAAGGAGTTAAAAAAAATTTTACGTCTTTTGGATGGAGTCAAACGCTTGCAGAAACGCTTGCTGGAACTCGCATAAATGTTGTTTAGACTGATTTGTTTTTAGCGCATCAGGCCTTTTATATTGATTTTCTAGAATGTTCCAGCCTGTTTACTGTATACATGTGTGAATAGACAAAAATATAGTCCTATGAAATTGTGTGTAAAAAGAACGCGTCACAGACACGCTTCTACGTGCCGACAGAACTGTATGTGTGAATGTTGACAAAATCAAATTGTTCCTGAAATGAATAAATTTTTCTGATTATATGATATACGATTTGATTTAGCTGGTCACTACATGTTAGACATGAAATAATAAATATTTACCCAAATTATAGTTTCTTAGTGGGCATACTATGGACACAGCTCCCTATTTTATAATTCGAATATTTTAAATTTGTATCAGATTAGATTCATAGTAATATCACCATGGTTATTCTGCCACCAATAGTTGATATCTATGTGTTCCTGGAATTGAGAGGATCAATGGATTAAGGGTCTAATAATATATCGGATATATGGATTTAGACAATATTTTAACTGTTGGTTCGGGAAAGGAGTTGATGAAAATATTGTTGCAGTACAAATTAAAATGTGTTTATATTATCATTATTCCATTAGTGAAGTACATAATTGCATGCAATATAACTACATTATTATTGTATTAATGAGTACCTCAAACAAGAAAATAAAGTAGAACACACAAAAAAAAACGTTTACTTACAGGTAACACAGGAGGCTTCCTGCGTGGACCATTTGTGAGACCCCAAAACAGGGTCAGCTTCACTCTGGGAAGGGCCAATGGAAAGATGGCACAAATCAGTGAGCTCAAATCTCGCATAAACTAGGACAAGATCTTCTGAAATTGTAAGACCTGGCCACTTTTTTTAAAGGGTGCATAGCTCTGAATATTAAAAAGGGAGGTAATCCTTGAAGGGAGGTAACTTTTGTTGTCCTTACAATACTCCCTTCATAGACAAGTTTTGGATGCCAAAACAAATCGTTATATTAATTGCTAAAATAAAGAATATTAAACAAACAAGGAAACATTTTGTGAAAAAAAAAAAAAAAAAGAAAAAATGGGTCAAATAGAAAACAGATAAAACAAAGCAAGTAAAACAAGTAAAATGTCCTGCAAGAAATCATATTTATAGAGAAAAATTGGGGATGGGGCAGAAATTGTTGGAGTGTCTACATTAAAGTAGGTAGTATCCAGAAACGCCTATCTACAAAAATATTTTGATTTATATCTTTAATTATAACATACTAGCGGGGGAGTTAGTACTTGGCCTTGCCCGGACGTAATATACATTTAAATATGATATTTCGATTTGTCAAGATTTCGTATATATTATTATAGTCATGATTTAAAAAGTAAAAAAAAAACAAACAATTATTTAAGTGCCATCAGCTAGAATCGAAACTGTAAGCAAAACTGTAGCATTTAAAGCTGGTGACGTTACCACTACCAACGTGACACGCATATGAACTGATTAAAAATAAACTAAGAATGTTTAACGGTTTTTCCATTTTTATCCATTTTTCACTCCTTTTATAACTATTTTAACCGGCTAAAGAACGATAAAAGAATGGCTCATTAAAAATCCAAGGTCCTTAGCGCCATTCTGTGGCTTTTAGTTTCGGAAGAGATAGAGTTTAAAAATTTGGAGGCAGACAGACAGACATATAGCATTTTTATATATTAGAATTTTTTGCGTTTTTCAGGATCTTGAAAGTTCCCCTGTTGGCTGGCTGCAAATTATGTGTTTTCACAAGATTATGCACAAACACGTATGAACATTTGCACATTAGCTTCAGGGTTTGTGCCTTTTTTTTTTTTTTTTAACAAAGGAGTCATCACTTCTGAAGACCAAGAGGCTACTCGAGGATAAAGGTTAATAAGAATATAGTGGTCAATGGGACAATGTCGTAGTAATTGTTAGTGGAAATTTGGTAAATTGGATTACTAAAAGGGAACGGCTCATCCAGAACTTGTTTACATTGGACTTGAAGACGACCATATTATTAGCTGGAAAGCAGACAATGAAAGAGAGTTCCACAGGTGTGCAGTTCTATGAAAGAAACTTTGTTCATGGAATCTACGTTAAGGTTTAGGTACAGATAAAAAGTGGGGGAAGTTATTGATACTGTTTTTAGCTACACGATTGTTTCTTGTGAAAGTTTGGTGAGGGGGGACCATAGATTAGAGCTCAGACGAGCACTTGCCATGAAAATAACGATAAAGCAGAGACAGGCTTGTAACGTCTCTTCTGTGAGAAAGAGGTTGCAGAGAAGAGAAAAGGGCATCCCCCACTAGGCTACAAAGTCTATTTTAAACAATGTCAAGGCAAGATGTCTTCCTAGCAGCTCCTGTCCAAATATGACAGCAATACTCCATCCTTGGACATACCTGGCTTTTATATAGATAGAGAATTGCATCAGCAGTGAGATATCTACTGAGTTGATGGAAGGATCCCACCATTTTCCCAGCGACCTTGACAACAGATTTGATGTACGTGTTCCATTTAAGATCAGGAGTAAAGGTCAAGCCCAGAAGCTTGTCAAAACAGGAGGCCTCCCCAAGACTAGAGCCATTCATTTCAATTGATGTCAGATGGAGATCAGAGCATTGATGATGCAAAGATAGAAGCTTGGTTATAGGTGCATTAAAAGTAACTAGCCACCTCTTTCCCCATTGTACCACATGCTCAAGATCAGAGGAGAGAGAATCAGAGAAAACTTGGTCATTTACGATCTTTGATGTGCTGCCATAGATGGTCGTGTTATTAGCATAAATGTTTACAAAGGATGTGATTTGGAAGGTTATAGGTGAGTTTTGCCCTCCTTATAATGGATTAATCCACAAAACAGGTTAATCACTTTTCGTGATGGATTGTCTGAACAGTTTGCATTTGGTGTTATATACTATCTCTGTGATTGAACATTTCATGTCATCCCTCACGATCGTACAGAATCGCAAAAGGACCAGTGAAAAGTTTTCAAGCAAATTTGACTGAGTCGTTTCTTATAATTATTTTGAATGTGCGATGGGATTATTCCATCAAGCCATTTGATTCTGGAAAATATACTGCAGTCCTCACTCTCTTGATTCCTCATCAATTCATCAGTTGTAAGAGAAGTCTAACTTGAATTGCTGAGTTCTGTCTATAGTTATGACAGCAGAAAATTCAAAATAGACTATCCATTCATGAACAAATGTTTTGCTGTAGTGTCTGCTGTTATGTTAGCGATAGGAAGGGCCTCACACAAGCAGGGGAAAGGATCGTGACATGGGTACAAGCTTTGTTAACTATTCTGTTCCTACATTGTTTTCTTATTTGCACAGCAATCATCAACTGTTTAACTGCTTATGAAAATTTACAAATAGTATTAATGCAAACAAATGCATACCATTACTTAACCTTGTTGCATCTATTTGCTAAACATCTCTATTCTGCCTGTCAGGGAGTTCACAGTTGATTATTAAAAGATTTAAAATGTTTTAGACCAGATTTTTCAACCGGTTTGACACTGTGGACACTGTTGTGGACTGGGCCATCGGTTTCTTCTAAAATTATTAGTGTTTTATTGCATTTTTTTCACCTTGGATAAAAGTGAAAAATATAAATGAAAACCTCATAATGTGTTTATCAAAATCTTGACTAAAATACATAAAGGGAAAACATTTATAAGTTTGCTGAATTAAAAAAGAAATAATATCAACATTTAAACGTACCTTTATCTTCCAAAACAAATAAGATTCAGATATCTTTTACTGTAACTAACAGAACAACCAAGTTTTGTCTGTAGTAATGACAGCAGAAACTTCAAAATGGACTATCCATTCAGAGACAAATGTTTTGCTGTAGTGTCTTCCATGATGTCATAAGTCTGTAGTGTCTTCCATGATGTCAGCCATAAGGAGGGCTTCACATCAGCAACAGAAACAATCAACATATTAGAAGTGAACCTGTAATGAACACACACGGTCCTAGATATGACCTTAAACTATATCCGATGGTGAGGCCCCAGCTAGTTGGGTTTGGGGAGTGTGGAGCCACCCTTTAATTGCCATTGATCATAGGCCCACTCTGACTCAGAGGTGTAGTACCTCTTAGTGTCCCAACTATGGATTTAATAGAAACTGACTTGAATAAAAAAAAAAAAAAATATTCTATTAAAAACTTTTTCTTCAAAATAACTGGATTCGGCATTAAATAACCTAAAAAGGGTTGATATGCCATAAAACAAAAACAAACAACCAACAAACGTAATGAACAAAAAAACACATGCAACACATGTTGGAGTTGAATAAACTGTTAAAAATTATCTCCCTTGGATAGTAAATTTGATGGCATGTACTTTAGGTGATTCATGAGCAAGTGAGTTGACGTGTATTTTTCTCTTTCTTGCTCAACATGCATATAAAAGCTGATCACACGTTTCTTGCGCGTTTGTTATTCCAACGTGTCATTTATTTTTTCTTTTCTTTGACCGTCAATTCACACAAATTCTATACAAAGAATTTAATTATTTCATTAACTTTGTTGACTTTATAATTACCCAACAAAAGATTCATTGAAATGTGGAAAAAAAACCAAGGAAGGTGTGAATATGTCTCCTGATTTTGGCATTTTGACATTTTGACACAGGATTACAACCAGTGCCGGATTTTAATTTTTGCGCAAGACCAGACAAATCAGCTGGTAATCAAATGTATAGTGATCAAATGTATAATAATCAAATATATAATGATCAAATGTATAATTTTCAAATGTATAATGATCAAATGTATAATGTTCAAATGTATAATGATCAAATGTATAGTGATCAAATGTATAGTGATCAAATGTATAATGTTAAATGTATAATAATGTAATGTATAATGTTCAAATGTATAATGATCAAATGTATAATGATCAAATGTATAATGTTCAAATGTATAATGATCAAATGTATAATGATCAAATGTATAGTGATCAAATGTATAGTGATCAAATGTATAATGTTCAAATGTATAGTGATCAAATGTATAATGATCAAATGTATAATGATCAAATGTATAATGTTCAAATGTATAATGATCAAATGTATAATGATCAAATGTGTAATGATCAAATGTATAATGATCAAATGTATAATGATCAAATGTATAATGATAAAATGTATAGTGATCAAATGTATAATGATCAAATGTCTAATGATCAAATGTATAATGATCAAATGTATAATGATCAAATGTGTAATAATCAAATGTATAATGACCAAATGTATAATGATCAAATGTGTAATAATCAAATGTATAATGTTCAAATGTATAATGATCAAACGTATAATGATCAAATGTATAATGATCAAATGTATAATGATCAAATGTATAGTGATCAAATGTATAATGATCAAATCTATAATGATCAAATGTATAATGATCAAATGTATAGTGATCAAATGTTTAATGATCAAATGTATAATGATCAAATGTGTAATGATCAAATGTATAGTAGTCAACTGTATAATGATCAAATGTATAATGATCAAATGTATAATGATCAAATGTATAATGATCAAATGTATAATGATCAAATGTATAATGATCAAATGTGTAATAATCAAATGTATAATGTTCAAATGTATAATGATCAAACGTATAATGATCAAATGTATAATGATCAAATGTATAGTGATAAAATGTATAATGATCAAATGTATAGTGACCAAATGTATAATGATCAAATGTATAGTGATCAAATGTATAATGATCAAATGTATAGTGATCAAATGTATAATGATCAAATGTATAGTGATCAAATGTATAATGATCAAATGTATAGTGATTAAATGTATAATGATCAAATGTATAATGATCAAATGTATAGTGATCAAATGTATAATGATCAAATGTATAATGATCAAATGTATAGTGATCAAATGTATAATGATCAAATGTATAATGATCAAATGTATAATGGTCAAATGTATAATGATCAAATGTATAATGATCAAATGTATAATGATCAAATGTATAGTGATCAAATGTATAATGATCAAATGTATAGTGATCAAATGTATAATGATCAAATGTATAGTGATCAAATGTATAATGATCAAATGTATAGTGATCAAATGTATAATGATCAAATGTATAATGATCAAATGTATAATGATCAAATGTATAGTGATCAAATGTATAGTGATCAAATGTATAATGATCAAATGTATAATGATCAAATGTATAATGATAAAATGTATAGTGATCAAATGTATAGTGATCAAATGTATAATGATAAAATGTATAATGGTCAAATGTATAATGATCAAATGTATAATGATCAAATGTATAATGATCAAATGTATAATGATCAAATGTGTAATGATCAAATGTATAGTGATAAAATGTATAGTGATCAAATGTATAATGATCAAATGTATAATGATCAAATGTATAATGATCAAATGTATAGTGATAAAATGTATAATGATCAAATGTATAATGATCAAATGTATAGTGATAAAATGTATAATGATCAAATGTGTAATAATCAAATGTATAATGTTCAAATGTATAATGATCAAACGTATAATGATCAAATGTATAATGATCAAATGTATAGTGATCAAATGTATAATGATCAAATGTATAGTGATCAAATGTATAATGATCAAATGTATAGTGATCAAATGTATAATGATCAAATGTATAGTGATCAAATGTATAATGATCAAATGTATAGTGATCAAATGTATAATGATCAAATGTATAGTGATCAAATGTATAATGATCAAATGTATAGTGATTAAATGTATAATGATCAAATGTATAATGATATAATGTATAGTGATCAAATGTATAATGATCAAATGTATAATGATCAAATGTATAGTGATCAAATGTATAATGATCAAATGTATAATGATCAAATGTATAATGATCAAATGTATAGTGATAAAATGTATAATGGTCAAATGTATAATGATAAAATGTATAATGGTCAAATGTATAATGATCAAATGTATAATGATCAAATGTATAGTGATAAAATGTATAATGGTCAAATGTATAATGATCAAATGTATAATCTTCAAATGTATAATGATCAAATGTATAATGATCAAATGTATAGTGATAAAATGTATAATGGTCAAATGTATAATGATAAAATGTATAATGGTCAAATGTATAGTGATCAAATGTATAATGATCAAATGTATAATGATCAAATGTATAGTGATTAAATGTATAATGGTCAAATGTATAGTGATAAAATGTATAATGATAAAATGTATAATGGTCAAATGTATAATGATCAAATGTATAATGATAAAATGTATAGTGATCAAATGTATAGTGATCAAATGTATAATGATAAAATGTATAATGATAAAATGTATAATGGTCAAATGTATAATGATCAAATGTATAATGATAAAATGTATAATGATCAAATGTATAATGATCAAATGTATAATGATCAAATGTATAGTGATAAAATGTATAATGATAAAATGTATAATGGTAAAATGTATAATGATCAAATGTATAATGATAAAATGTATAGTGATCAAATGTATAGTGATCAAATGTATAATGTTCAAATGTATAATGTTCAAATGTATAATGATCAAATGTATTATGATCAAATGCATACTGATCAAATGTATAATGATCAAATGTATAATGGTCAAATGTATAATGATCAAATGTATAATGTTCAAATGTATAATGTTCAAATGTATAATGATCAAATGTATAATGATCAAATGCATACTGATCAAATGCATAATGTTCAAATGTATAATGATCAAATGTATAATGATCAAATGTATAGTGATAAAATGTATAATGATAAAATGTATAATGGTCAAATGTATAATGTTCAAATGTATAATGATAAAATGTATAGTGATCAAATGTATAGTGATCAAATGTATAATGATAAAATGTATAATGGTCAAATGTATAATGATCAAATGTATAATGATCAAATGTATAATGATCAAATGTATAATGATCAAATGTATAATGATAAAATGTATAGTGATAAAATGTATAATGGTCAAATGTATAATGATCAAATGTATAATGTTCAAATGTATAATGTTCAAATGTATAATGATCAAATGTATAATGATCAAATGTATAATGGTCAAATGTATAATGATCAAATGTATAATAATCAAATGTATAATGATCAAATGTATAATGATAAAATGTATAGTGATAAAATGTATAATAGTCAAATGTATAATGATCAAATGTATAATGTTCAAATGTATAATGTTCAAATGTATAATGATCAAATGTATAATGATCAAATGCATACTGATCAAATGTATAATGTTCAAATGTATAATGATCAAATGTATAATGATCAAATGTATAGTGATAAAATGTATAATGATAAAATGTATAATGGTCAAATGTATAATGTTCTAATGTATAATGATAAAATGTATAGTGATCAAATGTATAATGATAAAATGTATAATGATCAAATGTATAATGATCAAATGTATAATGATCAAATGTATAATCTTCAAATGTATAGTGATCAAATGTATAATGATAAAAATGTATAGCGATAAAATGTATAATGGTCAAATGTATAATGATCAAATGTATAATGATCAAATGTATAATGATCAAATGTATAATGATCAAATGTATAATGATCAAATGTATATTGATTAAATGTATAATGGTCAAATGTATAATGATCAAATGTATAATGATCAAATGTATAATGATCAAATGTATAGTGATCAAATGTATAATGATAAAATGTATAGTGATCAAATGTATAGTGATCAAATGTATAATGATAAAATGTATAATGGTCAAATGTATAATGATCAAATGTATAATGATCAAATGTATAATGATCAAATGTATAATGATCAAATGTATAGTGATAAAATGTATAATGATAAAATGTATAATGGTCAAATGTATAATGATCAAATGTATAATGATAAAATGTATAATGATCAAATGTATAGTGATCAAATGTATAATGATAAAATGTATAATGATCAAATGTATAATGGTCAAATGTATAATGATCAAATGTATAATGACAAAATGTATAATGATCAAATGTATAATGATCAAATGTATAAGGGTCAAATGTATAATGATCAAATGTATAATGATCAAATGTATAGTGATCAAATGTATAGTGATCAAATGTATAATGATAAAATGTATAATGGTCAAATGTATAATGATCAAATGTATAATGATCAAATGTATAATGATCAAATGTATAATGATCAAATGTATAATGATCAAATGTATAATGATAAAATGTATAATGGTCAAATGTATAATGATCAAATGTATAATGTTCAAATGTATAATGTTCAAATGTATAATGATCAAATGTATAATGATCAAATGCATACTGATCAAATGTATAATGTTCAAATGTATAATGATCAAATGTATAATGATCAAATGTATAGTGATAAAATGTATAATGATAAAATGTATAATGGTCAAATGTATAATGTTCAAATGTATAATGTTCAAATGTATAATGATAAAATGTATAGTGATCAAATGTATAGTGATCAAATGTATAATGATAAAATGTATAATGGTCAAATGTATAATGATCAAATGTATAATGATAAAATGTATAATGATCAAATGTATAATGATCAAGTGTATAATGATCAAATGTATAATGATCAAATGTATAATGATACAATGTATAGTGATAAAATGTATAATGGTCAAATGTATAATGATCAAATGTATAATGTTCAAATGTATAATGTTCAAATGTATAATGATCAAATGTATAATGATCAAATGTATAATGGTCAAATGTATAATGATCAAATGTATAATGATCAAATGTATAATTATCAAATGTATAATGATCAAATATATAATGATCAAATGTATAATGATAAAATGTATAGTGATAAAATATATAATGGTCAAATGTATAATGATCAAATGTATAATGTTCAAATGTATAATGTTCAAATGTATAATGATCAAATGTATAATGATCAAATGCATACTGATCAAATGTATAATGTTCAAATGTATAATGATCAAATGTATAATGATCAAATGTATAGTGATAAAATGTATAATGATAAAATGTATAATGGTCAAATGTATAATGTTCAAATGTATAATGATAAAATGTATAGTGATCAAATGTATAGTGATCAAATGTATAATGATAAAATGTATAATGGTCAAATGTATAATGATTAAATGTATAATGATCAAATATATAATGATCAAATGTCTAATGATCAAATGTATAATGATCAAATGTATAATGATCAAATGTATAATGATCAAATGTATAATGTTCAAATGTATAATAATCAAATGTATAATGATCAAATGTATAATGATCAAATGCATACTGATCAAATGTATAATGATCAAATGTATAATAATCAAATGTATAATGATCAAATGTATAATAATCAAATGTATAATGATCAAATGTATAATGATCAAATGTATAATGATCAAATGTATAATGATCAAATGTATAATAATCAAATGTATAATGATCAAATGTATAATGATCAAATGCATACTGATCAAATGTATAATGATCAAATGTATAATGATCAAATGTATAATAATCAAATGTATAATGATCAAACGTATAATGATCAAATGTATAGTGATCAAATGTATAATGATCAAATGTATAATGATCAAATGTATAGTGATCAAATGTGTAATGATCAAATGTATAATGATCAAATGTATAATGATCAAATGTATAATGATCAAATGTATAGTGATCAAATGTATAATGATCAAATATATAGTAATTAAATGTATAATGATCAAATGTATAATGATCAAATGTATAGTAATTAAATGTATAATGATCAAATGTATAGTGATCAAATGTATAATGATCAAATGTATAATGTTCAAATGTATAATGATCAAATGTATAATGATCAAATGTATAATGATCAAATGTATAGTGATCAAATGTATAATGATCAAATGTATAGTGATCAAATGTGTAATGATCAAATGCATACTGATCAAATGTATAGTGATCAAATGTATAATGATCAAATGTATAATGTTCAAATGTATAATAATCAAATGTATAATGATCAAATGTATAATGATCAAATGTATAGTGATCAAATGTATAATGTTCAAATGTGTAATGATCAAATGTATAATGATCAAATGTATAATGATCAAATGCATAGTGATCAAAGAGATAATCCCATTCTTTTTTTTTTTTGGGGGGGGGGTTAAATATTGATATAATTTCCTTTTTAATTAAGAAAATCTTTATATTTTTCCCAAGTGTCCAAAGAGATTGGGACACTTATTATTATAATTAATAGAGAAAGAAAAGAAATGATAAAAAAATATGCAACAAATAAATGTTACCAAAGGCAAGACTCTTCTACATACCCGAATAAATTTATTTGTGTTCAAACTTCTTTTAAAGTGTGTTTTTGGTTTAAAACAAACTTAGTGTCTCCTTTTTAAGTTAGAATTTAAAAAATGGCTGCCAAATAACCCCGGCAGAAGGACCATTGATAATCGCTCAAAATTGAAAATTCAACAAACGCTGGTAGAAACACATGTAAATAAATGTTAACAATCGATCGAAAATGTTATGCTGTACGTGTATTTTGTTTAATTTTCGATTTTTGAGTGAGTAAGCAAGAATGAGCCAGGAATGAGTTTCATTTTATGTTGATTTTATGTGCAAAACAGTTTTCCTAAGTGAAATTTTAAAATGATAATTATTTAAATCTTTTTGCGACACAATCATTTAAAAATGTAGAATCCCATTTTGGGGGAGTCATTTAGCTAAAGGGATCAATGTATTTGCTGCTTCTGTTATTATTATTATTATTATTAGTAGTAGTAGTAGTAGTAGAAGTAGTAGTAGTAGTAGTAGTATCTGTAATTTGTTTTTCTTTTACAACAACACAAATCAATTTTTCAAAGAGGAAAGGTACAGAATAGTTAACAGAAATCCCTCCTAATGTTAAGAATGCTTTTCTAAATAATACATTATTATGTAGAAACGCATTCTTGACATGGAAGGGCTTTATTAACTATTCTCTCCGTACATTGTTTTCTTATTTTGCATACTAATTGTTGGGTAATTATTTTTAGGATGCAAGCACGACAGCATGCCAGCATCCATCATTTTGGTTTGCCAAAATGTACGCCAGTGCGTCAGATTTTATTCCGTCATAAAAACAAATTTTTACAGAAAAAAAATTATTTTTACATTTTTATCGAATAAACATAAAAGTACATGTGAAAACCCACATTCATTAAAAAAATCCAAGTCTATGTTTTGCTTCTAAAACATAGTTAACTTCTTTTATTAATCTCTGTGTGGTGCACCATGAAATATTTTTTCTGATGACTAAAATGAATAAAATTTATTTTTACGAGAATCTTTATACATTTATCTAGCGAATAAACATATAATTATATATGAAAAATACACCTTTATTATTTAAAAAACCCAACAACGGAGCTGAAATTGATGTTTTCCTTCTAAAACAAAAGGAAATTTTCTATATGGCATACCGGGAAAATATTTTTTCTAATAAATAAAAATGAATAAAATTTATTTTTACAAGAATCTTTATATATTTATCTAGCCAATAAACATAAAATTTTATTTGAAAACACACGTTTATTATTTTAAAAAATCCAACTTATGCAACGAAGCTGAAGTTGATGTTTTCGATTCTAAAATAAACTAACTTTTTGATGAATCCATGTGCTGGTAAAGAGTCGCAAATTAATAGGAGAGGCAAGTGACCAGACTATAAGAAGAAACCTTCCTATAATAAAAATATAGAAAATACAATGACAGCAGTAAATAGCAATCAACTTGGACACAGTGTTTTTATATTGAAATAATAACTTTTTATTTAACGAAAGTAGCTTTATGTCAGATATGGATGAAGAAAACCCACAAATAAAATGTATCCATTTGCAGATGTAGCATTAATTCTTCAAGCCTAATTTAATTTATTTTTATTAGTGTTTATGGTAAGCAAAATAAATATTCTAGAGTTTACTTGCCTATTCAATATCGCAGATTTCAAAAAGCTTTTCTTGCGTATGTGATAAACGACCATACAGTGCCTATTAGAGACTTCACACTTTAATATCAAATGATTTAAAAATGCTTGGACATTTTTTCTGGCGCTACTTTGACCTTGGTGTTGTCTGATTACCACATCCTCCGAAATATTTCATGGTTCCTTATATTTTATTTGGTTTTGGCACAAGTGAAAAATATAGATGAAAATCTTACAAGTTTATCAAAATGTTGGATAGAATATATAAAGAGCAAATATTGAGAAGTTTGTTAACTTTTACTTACATTTAAAATACCCCCAAACATATGAGACTCAACTTTTTAGGCGATTATGTGTGAATACTCTGAAACTTTATTTTTTTAATTTAGAATGGGAGTTCAGTTGTGTATATAAATGTGGAATTCCCAAGATTTAAAACAAATAAATTTGGTTACATATCTTTAAAACATTGTCTGATTAACAAGGTGTGATCATTTCATGTTAAAGTTATATATAAAATAATAATAAAAAACCCCAAAAAACTGATGTAGATGAAGTCGACTGGCACCACATCAACTAGTTGTGAAGGATCAGGGAGGATGGAAAAACCGAGGTGAAAGAGTACTAACCACATCTCCACCAGAAGTGTGCTGTTCAAATCTGGTACCTTGGGGAGGCATTTTGTCACCCAAACCTCAGAAAACACCAATGGCTGATGCCATACTAGTGGGTAATTGTTACGGCTTTACCTTATCATGTGGCACAAAAAAAAATTTCTGTCTTTCTCTCTCTTACTTTCCCTCTCAGTCCTACTCTAACTAAGTCTGTCGACCTGTTCCACAAACACCAAAAACTCAACATGACATATCTCCCCCCCCCCCAAAAAAAAAACCACGAATAAATCTAGAACCCAATCCTCCAACGTATATATACGAAACTTATTGTTTGGTATTTTATTGCATTTTACCACTAAATTTTTCAAGCTGTTTACATGTAATCGCCTAAAAATGGAGAATCGTGTTTTTCTTTTTTAGGTGTTTTACAATATAAAAATATTTTAAAAATAATAAACATGGTTCTTCATATGCAGTTTTATGTTTATTAGCTAGATAAATGTATAAAGATTCTTGTAAAAATAAACTTTATTCATTTTTATTCTTTAGAAAAAATATTTTCCTGGTACGCCACACAGAAATTAATCAAAAAAGTTAACTTTGTTTTAGAAACAAACACTGAGTTCAGCTCCGTTGTCGGATTTAAAATGCAATAAACATGGTTTTTCATATGTAATTTTATGTTTATTTGCTAGATAAAAATGTACAAATAATTTTTTTCTGTAGAATTTGTTTTCATGACGGAAGAAAATTTGGTGCACTGGCGTACATTTTTACATACTTTTTGGCAAACCAAAAATCGCAGATCAAAATCTGGCATCCTGACATCCCAAAAAAGGATTACCGATTATTTGACGTTAAATTTATATTTGAAACTGATCATCCACTCTAAATGCTAAAATGATTGCTTTTCTTTCCGTCAAGTTTTTTAAGGGTTTCACACATGATCACCTATAAAAATAATATTTCTTTTTGGCATTATTATTATTATTATTATTATCATCATCATCATCATCATCATCATCATCATCATCATCATTATTATTATTATTATTATTATCATTATTATTATTATTATCATCATCATCATCATCATCATCATCATCATCATTATTATTATTATCATTATTATTATTATCATTATTATTATTATTATTATCATCATCATCATCATCATCATCATCATTATTATTATTATCATTATTATTATCATCATCATCATCATCATCATCATCATCATCATTATTATTATCATTATTATCATTATTATTATTATTATTATTATTATTATTATTATCATCATCATCATCATCATTATTATTATCATTATTATTATTATTATTATTATTATTATTATTATTATCATCATCATCATCATCATCATTATTATTATCATTATTATCATTATTATTATTATTATTATTATTATTATTATTATTATCATCATCATCATCATCATTATTATTATCATTATTATTATTATTATTATTATTATTATTATTATTATCATCATCATCATCATCATCATCATTATTATTATTATCATTATTATTATTATTATTATTATTATCATTATTATCATCATCATCATCATCATCATCATTATTATTATTATTATCATTATTATTATTATTATCATCATCATCATCATCATCATCATCATCATCATTATTATTATTATTATTTTTATTGTTGTTATTATTATTATTATTATTATCATTATTATTATTATTATTATTATTATTTTTATTGTTGTTATTATTATTATTATTATTATTATTATCATTATTATTATTGTTATTATTATTATTATTATCATCATCATCATCATCATCATCATCATTATTATTATTATTATTTTTATTGTTGTTATTATTATTATTATTATTATCATTATTATTATTATTATTATTATTATTATTTTTATTGTTGTTATTATTATTATTATTATTATTATCATTATTATTATCATTATTATTATTATTATTATTATTATTATTATTATTATCATCATCATCATCATCATCATTATTATTATTTGTATCTTGTTTTAGTTTTTGTTTACAGCAAAGCAAATCAATTTAATAACCCACCAATTTTTTATAATTAAAATAAAATTTTAACTCCATTCATGGCGAGAAGGCACAGAATAGTTAACAAAGCCCATGCCCTCTCCCTATTAAAAATGTTTTTCTAAATAGTAACATTATTTAGAAATTCGTTCGTAACAAAAGGTGTTAAATATTTTGTTCTTACATCATTTTCTCATTTTGCCTACCAATCGTCGACTATTTTCAACTGTTTATGAAAACTTTCAAGTATCATGTTGTACTCTAACGACTAACTGATACAAAATAAATCTTGTGTTGTCTTACTATTTTCAATTAATTACAAGGAAAACATCTCAGAAAAAAAAAATGCGCAGAAATTACCCGGAAATTTGAAAATTTACAAAAAAATCCTCAACAAATCTCTAATTAAATATTTATTAATTTTAAAAGAATCAGAATCGGAAATGGTAATTGTATCGGAATTGGGAAAAATTTTAGAAAATATATATAAAAGGAAGTGAGCGAATATGTTTCTTTTATTTTGTGAAAAAATATTATGCTTTCAATTTTTGTTGAATTTTTGTTGAATGTTTGTTGAATGTTTGTTGAATGTTTGTTGAATGTACAAAATATTTAAGAAAGCTCTTCCCTCTGCCCATTCTTAACATAACGAGCGTGGGGAACATTGTTAACTATTCTCTACCTTGACCAAATTTCTTTAGGTATGTTTTATGAGTTTGTGTTCACTCTATTAATTAATGAATATATGATTTAAATCTATCTATCTATCTATCTATCTATATATCTATAAAAGTGAACGTGTCTGTGTGTCTGTGTACATTTTCCTATGCAATAACTCTGTTAATTTTTAGTCTACAGGCTCGAAATTTGATATACAGGGTACTGAGATTTGGAAAAATCCATGCGATCTGTTTCGGACAGAAATTTCGCTTTAACAGGTCAAAGTTCAACGATTTGACCTTTGAGAACTCTACCAAACTCTTCCTTTTTTTTGCTCAGCATACACCTCCAAACATCCGGGCAATGCCGGGCACACATGCTAGTATATCTATAAAAGTGAACGAGTCTGCGTGTCTGTCTGTCGGTCTGTCTGTCTGTGTGCCTGTGTACATTTCCCTACACGCTAACTCTGTCAATTTTTATTCTACAGACTTGAAATTTGATATACAGTGCACTGTTTATTTATTTGCTTCCCCACTGAGCAAATTAGGCACGAAGCCATTTTTTAATGTGGGGAGGAAAAACCAGCTCCCCCAAGGGGGCACTCTGGCAGGGTCCAAAATTAGCAATTGTCTGATATGAAGGGTTACCTCACATTGACCAGAACTGATTACTTCCTTTTCCGCTCCTGTCCCGAAGGCCAAGAACAGCCTCTGCACCTCTGCGCAAAGCTGGGAAAATCTATGTGATCGGGTTTCGGCCAGAAATTTAGCTGTTACGGGATCAAAGTTCAACGATTTTACCTTTGAGAACTCTACCAAACTCATTCGACAATTTGGAGTCTAAACACTTGAAATTTTAGATATAGGTTCCTTGGACATGGATCTAACTTAATAACTTGATTTGAGCCCCAAATAATAAATGTTAAGGGGTCATAATTGGAGTCAAATTAAAAAAAATTGACCGTTTTTTTTTACTCAGCATACACCTCCAAAAACCCGGGCAACGCCGGGCACCTATGCTAGTATATCTATAAAAGTGAACGTGTCTGTCTGTCTGTCTGTCTGTGTACATTTCCCTACACAATAACTCTGTCAACTTTCAGTCTACAGACTCGAAATTTGATATACAGGGTAGTGAGATTTGGGAAAATCTTTGTAATCGGTTTTCGACCATAAATTTGGCTGTTAAGGGGTCAAAGTTCAACGATTTGACCTTTCAGAACTCTACCAAACTCCTCCACTAATTTGGGGGTCTAAACACTTGAAATTTTAGATATAGGTTCCTTGGAATTGATCTAACTTAATAACTTGATTTGAGCCTAAAACAATAAATGTTAAGGGGTCATAATGGGGGTCAAAGTTTAAAAAAATTTGACCTCTGCGGTTTCTACCAAATTTCTAAAGATAATTTCTGGTCTAAACATTTGAAATTTTACATAAAGGGTATTCAGAGATAGGGTATGCTTTTTTATTGGTTTGGGTCGAAAATTTGAGCTACAAATATATAAATGTATGTATCTATGTTTGCATGTGCGCCTAGAACTTTCGACATAGGCGACAGAATTTCACAAGATCAGTATCGTTTTTAAGCTTGTGTGAGCCTTTCTTCTCACACAAAAACATGCGTTCACATTTCAAGCCATTTTTCTTGTCATACACATACGCACACACGTACACACACGTAGATATATTCACGTTCGCGTACATACACTCATATTCACGTGCATACACACACACGCTAACATACACACATGTATGCACACATACGCACACGCATAGGCACACATGTCGCCTTTTGACCTAAGCAGTCGACGGACCAGCCGTTTCCCTTTCGGGGCGCCCGCACCTGCGTGCCTCACACCACCTGCTACTGCGTGGGGCAAGAGTCAACAGACAGTACGTACACCTTACATGCTTTCTATCTCCATGGCCTGGATTGACTTTCTCTTTTTCTCTCTCTCTATACAACAATAGACTTTCCCTCTCACCAGCTACCGGCGAGAGACACACGCCAAACTGGATTGACTCTCTCTCTCTCCACAACAATAAACTTTCCTTCTCACCAGCTAACAGCAAGAGACGCACGCCAAATTAAACACGTGCTGTACCCTTTTCTTTCATTTGTTTCTTCATTTAATTCAATTTAACACGTTGTTCATTCCTTCCTCAAAGCAATTCATTTTTTCCTATTTTGCATCACCTCTACAAATTGGCGACTCGACGTGAGATGAACACGCATTTCCTTCTATACCCTAGTCCGCAACAAACTGGCGACCACGACGAGATGTGAAACAAACAAGCATGTTGACCCTACTTTTTTTAAATGAATTGTTTTGAGTGAGACGCGCATTTTACTTGGTAAACAAAAAAACCAAACATTTCAACAAAGAAAAACAAGTGAACTACAATGATGAAACCCCTCGTCAGACTCGGCAGAAAAATAAACACGGAGCTGTCGACTTCATACCGAATATAAAGAAAAATTTGAGCTCGACAAACATTTTTCACGGTTTCCTGACATTACCCTGCAACAAACGCGAGGAGCAAAATCACATAGGCCTATACACATTCTCTTGCACAGCAGACGCAACAACAAAGAAACAATTACAGGACATCCCTATTAACACATAGGAAGAAGTTGAATTAAAAATACGAGTTGAGATGCACCACGCACACTGATAAACTCACAACTGGAAGTTTCATTGACAGCCGGCAACCACACTCACTGTTCAACACGAACGAATGTGCAAAAAGTGTTCGTACAAGCAATGCACACACTACCACAGACTCACTTGCAAAGACACCATCAACTGGACACACGACCTCAACACGAACAAAAATTTTCCTTCCAAACGAACAGTTCACTCCACTGTCCAAGCAACTCGTTGCACATGTCACCCCCCAAAAAATAAATAAAATAAAACAAACAAACAAATGTCAGCCTAAAAAAAGTAAACGCCTTTTCCACATGTAAGTGAATACTTTTTTGTATGAACACACTCCGTTTTTGACGTTTTTTTTAAACAACCACACCAACAGCAAAAAAAACAGGACGAACAGTCAACTGCTCAAGACATTACTTAAAAAAATATATATATATATATATATATATATACTGCATATTTTTTTTTCCTGGGAAGGGGAATATTGTACAAGCTTTTTCAGTCTCACACAAAAACGCGCATCCACATTTCAAGCCATTTTTCTTGTCATACACATACGCGCACACAAACATACGCACACACGTACACACACGTAGATATATTCACGTTCGCGTACATACACTCACATTCACATGCATACACACACACACACTAACGTACACACATGTACGCACACATACGCGTATGTGTACGCACACATGGGCAATGTCACTTCCCCTTTGAAGGAAATCCACACATCCGCAAAAGACCACCGGAAACAACTATAAAAGCAAGAGACAAGCTGTTTCTTTCCTTTTTTCGACATAGCTCCCCAGCTGAGCAGTCGGCGCTACCTACTACTATGTGTGGGGCAAGAGTTAACAGACAGTACGTACACTTTATACGCTTTCTCTCTCCATGAACTGGATTGACTTTCTCACTCTTTTTCCCCTTTTGCTTTGGTCCATCAACCAGACAAGTTCGCGTCCACAGCTAGTGGCCTGAAGACATTTCCACATGGACAAGTACCAACATGTGTGCACAGCTTTACTGATGTCAACCCTCTATCTTTTTCTTTATCTACACGCTGGACTGCCATTTCTTGTTCCACTATATTACTCACTCCTCTTTCCACACGCGGACATGAACACGTGTTACACCTAAAACATTCATTTTCCAACAGAAAATAAACAACATGTTTATTTTATCCAGCAATTGAGTTTTGTTTCCTTCTTTCCATTCGTTTGATTATTTTCTTTTGTAGCGAGTTATTTATATCCTGGCTCGCAACAAGCTCGACCCTTCAGACTACAAATACCAAAAAATTGGTTAAAAACATTAATTTCTTCACCCTCAACTGGGCACTTTTCTACGGGGGGGGGGGGTTGCTTTTTGCGCCGATATTTTCGAAAGTCATCCCCTCTTTTCGATTATCTGGCCTTAATTTAAACCTACGCCACTTCCGATTTGGCGGTGGTCGTAACAGCAAAGATGTCAGGTTTTTTTCACATTCTTTTCTTCTTTCGTGGTACGAGTTCGAGCCTGCCTACCTACTACCACTTTTTTTTTTTTGCTCAACACACACCTCCAAACATCCGGGCAACGCCGGGCACCCATGCTAGTATGTACTAATTCGAAAGAGCCAACAGGCTTTTTTCGTTGCTTGTTAAACTAAAGTCGGCAGATCGATTTTTTCATTATGTCGCTTTAAGCAAAAACAATTCATTCTACTTACTTAATTGTCATGTCGAAAATAGTAATATACCCAAAAATTACGAAAATTCATCGAGTAAATGTTATTTATTATTAAAAGTAATATTTATAGAAAATTGGGTAAAATTGAATTTTTCTTAGATGTTATAAAGTAGACAGTAGGAGTCTACACACAGGGGACATAACTGGGAACGAATATTTATATTACTTTTCATGGCTAGGTGTGTCAGAAATTTCGTGAAAATAGTGAATAATTCCACCCCATCTTTCCAAGCTTATAACTCCTCGAAAAATGTAATTCAAGCCCTAATTTTTTTTTCAATTAAAGGAGCAAGGACCAAGGTTTCATTAAAAAACAAAAAAACAACAAAAAAAACGGTTTTAAACTTCGGACTTTACAGGTAAATTTCTAAAAAACAGTACTTTTTTTTGTTTCAAATTTGAATATATTATTTATTGATCTTTTCTCTTCAATTTGTGATATATAAGACTTTGGTACATAAATTAATTATTTACTTTTTAATAGACATGGCTGCAATATTTGTTGTTTTTAGCGATAGACTTTATTTTACGAAAAACACAATAGCTGTTGTTCTACTGGATGAATTTGCGTAACATTTGGTTATATTACTATTTTCGACATGACCATTAAGTACGAAATATTATTTTTGCTTAAAGCGATATATTTAAAAATATAGAATTTTCGCCTCTATCTTAACAATCACCCTTTATTGTTAGCGGGGAATATCCCCCCCCCCCAACCCCGTTTACCAACAATAGGTCTTTGTAACAGATTTTTATGCGCAGAAGTTAAAAGTTCCGCTTTCGTATGTCAGATGTTAAGAATGTTCAGAATATTTCGTGGAAAGAGTAAGGTGTAACGGTAATTAATGTGACCTAGATATTGCCAGAACGAGCGAAGGGGATTCCCCTACTTGAAACATGTCCTTAGGACGCATACGTCGCCATCACGTGATTTGATGGCTTTCAAAATGTCGTGATTTGTTTGAGTCTTGAAAGATTTGGTAAACAGACGAATCAACCAACAGCTGTTTTTATTTTATTTTATTTTTTTATTTAAATAGAATTTATCTATCAGGCTATAAAAGTGAGAATGTGTGTGTGTGTGTGTGTGTGTGTGTGTGTGAATACACTTCTCAACCTATATACTCAGCGTATTTTTGATCTACAGACTGAAATTTGATATATAGCATATTCAGACATGTGGAATACTTTTTAATCCATTTTCATCGGCGAAAAGAGCTGTTAAGGAGTAAAAATAGAAAAAATTGGTACGTTATGGTCATCAGATTTTTAACTGTTTGTTAACTGTTTTATGAATGCGCATGCGCGGCCGGAAAACATAACAGTTTCTTTATGTTAAGAATAAGTAGGTTTAGAAAACACTTTTTTATAGATTAAGTCAAGCTGGCCTAATGGTTATTATACTTGACTGTCTTAAGGTTTGGGGTTTGATCTCAACCCGAGTATTTTTTTTTTTCTTTTACTTACAAGAAGTGAAATGTTTAGTAAAACCAATTGAAAAAAAAAAAACAAAAAAAAAACATAATGCTCACATGCACATGTATCAGTTTCGTTCCGTATTTTTTTTTTACTTTATTTTTTTTTAAGGAATTTAACGTTACGTTTCATATCTACGATATATCTGTTTATAATAAATAAGAATTCTGTATTCAAACTTGTTTCCTTCAATAACTACAAGAAACCTTCTCTACCGCCAATAGCAATGGCCAAAGACTCTTTATCTGAAAGTTCATCTTTTAAACTCCTCGGCCTAACGTTCACAGGAAACATGAATTGGAACAATTACATTGAGAGCATTGCCAGGACCGCTGCGAAGAAGGTAGATTCTCTCTACCATGCTAGAAAGCTACTAACGCTCGAAAGTATTCTGTACCTCTATAAGGCCACCATTCGCCCATGTCTAGAGTATTGTTGTCATATTTGGGCTGGTGCATCTGCTACTAGTCTCTCACTCCTAGACAAAGTTCAAAAGAGAGTCGCCAACCTGATAGGTCCTTAACTGTCATCTAAGCTTCAGCCTCTGTCCCATCGACGCAATGTAGCATCTCTCTGCCTATTCTACAAGTACTTTAACGGTGAATGCTCTGACGAACTGCAAGCATTCGTACTTCCTCGACGTAAATACTCCTGACAGACCTGACAAGCAACTAAATCCCACCCCTTCACAGTAGAGATCCCTAGATGTAAGATAGCCTTCTACTCCAGTAGTTTCTTCCCCCAGAACTGCTAGACTTTGGAATTTCCTTCCGGGTTCCTGCTTCCCCAACTGTACTGATATGCAGAAGTTCAAGTATAACGTGAACTGACATCTTGATGCCCAAATCCCCACATAGTACCCCTGTAGATTATGTCCTTGATAGTAGCCCCCTACCTCAAAGTGGCAATATGCCTTGTTTGGGGTAAAAATGTAATTAAAAAAAGTAAAATTTAAAATGCTAGTAATTCAAAAGTTTTTAAATAATTCAGTAAAAAAATACGAAATGAAGCTTTCATTTTTTACTTTACATTTTATAGCACTAGCAGGTTGCCTGGCATTGCCCTGCCGAAAAATATGCCGAAAAATATGCATAATTATTATATTTGAATTCATGCAGTTTCATGTTTATATATATAATTCCCGATTGATTAATATATTGTATCCAATATCTAGAAATGATTTCAAAAGTTATCAAAATAAAACACATGACTCAGGTGACATCAGCTAGAATCGAAACCAAAACATTCAACTCTCCAGTCATTATTGTTATTCAGTGCTCCGACATCGTTACCGTTTGAGCTATCCACAGATGGATATGAAAGGCAAAAAATTAAGCAACTTTAAGCTATGAATGTTTTTATGCACATGCGCAGCAGTAACAGCTTCATTTGATTTACTCCTGCCAAAGTCAACACTTTTTTTTTTTTTCAATTTTAGCAACTATTTTTACAAGCTAAAAACCAAATCAAAAGTGTGCCATATATCCAAATAGTGTATAGACCAAACACTCAGAGAAAAGTTTGGTAGAGACTTTCCACAGACAAGGTCACTTTTTATATATATATATATATATATATATATATATATATTCACCCAGCCCACGATAGAAACATGCTCCTGGGGACAGGAGTAAGGCCAGCCACGTCTATGGAGTTGCCAAAGCAGGAAGCCACTGACCCTGATCAAACATCTTTAGAAGACCTCCCACAGAAGATTCGTTGCAAGCCTATCCTTGTTTTATCGTTATTTCCATGGCAGGTGCTCGTCTGAACTCCAATCTCTGGTCCCCCCTTGCCAATCTTATCCGTCTAGCTGAATCCACTGTCCAAAATTTCCCCCACTCTTTATCTGTGCCTAAATCAAAACGTACATTCCATGAACAAAGCTTCTTTCTTAGAACTGCACGCCTGTGGAACTCTGTTCCGTCTGCCTGCTTCCCACCTGACTACAACCTGAATGTCTTCAAGTCCAACGTTAACAAATTCCTAATGAACCGCCCCCTTAAGTAAACACTTCATTAAATCTCCACACTAACCTACTGTACTTGCAATAACCCTTATCCCTGAATGGCTTCCGGGCCTTGATAAGTGTAAAAAAAAGAAGAAAAAAAAAGGACACTGAAAAAAAAAAGCCGGAAAAGCTAATAAAAAATGTCAAAGAGGCTGAGCCTCATTCCCCTCCTCCCCATAAGAAAGATGAGCCAAAACCCCTGCTCAGGCCACCCAGCTCCAACACCCTACTCAATCAGTGAACAGAACACCCCCTACCTTTTTACTCCCCAAAACAAGGAGCAACAAAGTTCCATAGAATCTTCTCCTGAAACATCAGAACAGAAAAAAACAGAAAGCTCCCTTTCCTGTTGGGTGATCGCATCTGCAAGGTGGACCCACAGCATGCAGCTACAGACATAACAACTCGTCAGAGGTCAATAATAAAACCGCTGCAGCTCCTCACTCAGGTCTGTGGACAAGACATCAATAACTCAAAGAACTTTGCTGACATTAACCTCTATTAACAACTTTTGTGCGTAAAGGAAAAAAGAGAACCGTATGAAGGCCCTTTGGAGAACGATAGCAGATGCTAGGACGTGGGGGGGGGTGATCCTGGGCCTGAGATTGATGGAAAAAGGGTATAACTCCCTGGCCCAGTTTTCTCTGGATGTCTGAGGTATTGCTCATGATGGACGAGTTTCGCCCGACCTACTTACTGTCATTTTATAGGGCCCTAAAACTAACTTTTCCTCTGGACAAGTTTCGCCCGACCTACTTACTGGCAGTCTCGGCCAATCCTGTGGCATCCGGACCCCCGATAGATTTCAGGTCGGTGGTTGACACTGATTAGGTGTAAGAGCCACATACTTAAACTCGTGTAGTTTAAATATGGTCGGAATTATAGGCGGAGATTGAAGTGTCTGTAAGGATTTGACCACGTTATTGACACACAACAGTTATCTCCCTTGCTGCTCAAGTGAATTTGAGCCATTAATTAAATTTACTAAGATTTCTCCTGAACACTCCGTTTCTGCAATCCAATCATATTTGGGGCAAATAAAATTCAGTCATGACACATTAAACAACAAAAAAAAAAAAGAAAAAAAAAAGAAGAATGAAACATATAATCATCACGCACCCATGCAATTGTTAATTTAATCACCTTCCTTTCTGCAATCCATTCATGTTTGTCACAAATAAACTTTAATCTATCAAGTTTCAGTCATGAACGTCGAGTAGTATTTTTTTTAATTGTTGTTGAATGATATGCTTCAAATGTGCACATCTGTGTTGCAACATTCCTCTATATCACTAATCTTTGGATTATGATGGCCAGCTTCAATTTAAAAATAGACAAGGGGATAGTTTTTATAGATATTCTCTTTGAAATAAACCATTACAGATAAAAATCGAGGGGTGGGGTAAGTTTGAAGCCAATTCAGGATCACAGCTCCTACTGATGAGACGATTATCAAAGTGTTCCCACATATCATTCAACTGACAAACCAAAACTGTTGGATATTCCAGACTGAAATCTGATGAATAAGTCAAGCATGAAACAGAACTTATTTCTACCAAATATGTATGGTTGGATTTTTTTGTTTAATGGAAATCGCTCCAGACAAGGTTTGAAGCCACTTGATGTAAGGAGCTAACAAGAACGAAAAAGATGATTATCACAAAAACAGGAGATGCCTATGAACCTTTCTCTTAAAAACATAAGAAAAACAGTCAGCACAAGATTACTGTTCTTAGAAATAAGCAACTGAAATAGGAAGCTGTATTTAATGAAGCATCAAATAAGGGAATTGATGGAGACTACTAGACCAATGAGTCAAATAAGCTGCAACAAAGGAAGCAGAGAATAGACCTGGCAATTCTGTAGAACACATGCCATAATAGTATTTATGAAAAAAGACTGAGACTAGCAACATCACGTCTGTGAAGGAGAAGTTGCAGAAAAGAAAAGGTTGGGCAAAAACAATAATTTAATGACCTGGAATAATTTTGAAAACATTTTTAAAGCAATATTTTCAAAATAAAATATTAAAATTTTAAACAACTACAATGACAACGACAACGACAATAATAACAATAATAATAATAATAATAATAATAATAATAATAATAATAAC
>NC_136482.1:199021606-199046606 GCF_053919585.1 Euprymna scolopes
TTAGGAAAGGAATATTTTGGCAATAAAGTTAATGTTTGTAACTTCTTGTATGGTCGCAAGACTTCGTATATTTTCTCTTAATTACAGTCGGATAAAACTGGAATGAAAGAAGTGTAATAAAAAGGAGAAAAGGGAAAATATTAATTCCCGCTCTGATCTGGTTCTTCCATGTGGAGAATTTAGATGCATGACGCGTGCAAAACGAGGTTAGTTGTTTTACGTCAGACCTAACGGAGTCTCTCTGGTTTTTACGGCATACTGGCTTTTACTGCGACTGATTGGTTTTGGTGCGCGTGCCTTTTTGATAAGCTGTTGGAAAAAAATATTTTTGAAATTCAGTTTCTTCGCAATCTCATTGGATGAAAAAAAGAACATGTTTGTCGCGTGAGGTTCTTCCAGCTACGTCGGCGAAACAAGACAAGTTTTAGTTTTGTGCACAGAAATTGCGTGGGTGTAGACAACAGCTGTACGCACAACTGAAACGTTCCTTGTACAGTCACTTTTAATATTTGTGGCGAGTTTATATTATTTAGATTAATCCGACGGTGGACCTGACGAACTTTGCCCCCATCTATATTTTTAAAATTTTTGTCTTTTTTTTTTTCATCTTTTTTCGGCGGATGATTATCGATTATAAACAAAAGTAATACAAAAATCAATATTTAAATATTTTTAGGGGTTGCTCAGTTTCTAACATTCTAGTAAATTTTAGAACAACTTGATGTTTTAAATTTCACAAATTTAGCCTTTTTTAAAAGTAGTTTAGCCTTTTTTAAAAGTAGTTTAGCCTTTTTAAAAAGTAGTTTAGCCTTTTTAAAAAGTAGTTTAGCCTTTTTTTGAATTTCGCTTTTTTTTAAATAATCTAAAATAGGGGCACCAAGTGGCAACAAGCACATACTGTTGAGGAACTCATGTGGGTAAAGAACGTGATCATCCAAGCTATGTGTGAGTACTCCATTGTTTATAATCTAACACGAATAAGAGACAAGAGAGAACCTTCCAATGACAGCCCCCTCAAAAGTCTCAGCCCCTTCTTGGATGACTACAGCGAGTTGAAGGACACTTAACCAGAGCAGAAATCCCTTCAGATGAAAAGCATCCCATCATCATTCTTGGGAAACACCATTTGGAGTTGCTGCTTGTGTGACACTACCATGCGCAAATTAAACACCACTAAAGGGGCCATTTGCGCAGCTGAATTTTGGATTTTTGGTGAGTGACCAAATCCATCAGCCACTGCATTACATGCCGAAAACTGCAGGACCCTACCAAAATTCAGAAGATGGCTGACATTCCTGCCAATCACCTCTTTAGCCTTTTACCAGCATTGGCCTGGACGTTTTTGGGCCCTGCATAATTTCTTATTGGGTTAATTAATAACCTTTGTTAAATTAATTATGATGTAAATAAAGAAAACGTATCTTTCTTCCTTAAATAACTTCATACTGGAAGCTATATTGATGATGACAAAAGGAAACAAATTAATTAACAACGTAACATTTTTTAACCTTTTTACACACAGATGAAGAGAAAAACATGTCACATAGTGCCTATATATATATATATATATATATATATATATATATATATATATATATATATATATATATACAGTTAAAGAGTAGACAACTTCAAGTCACCCAACCCCCAAAAGCACACGTCATCACTTAACAGATAAGGAAAGGCAACTCCAAGTTACCTAAGTCCTTACATCACTGGAAATAAGCGTCAAAGGGAGACAACTCTTTAAGCATTCAAAACCCAGAAACATTGATAAATTTCCAATATTTCTGCACGCCGAACAAGTGATGTTCATATACATGGGTTCCAGAGGTGTCCACATCGAAGTGATCAAGTCATTGGACACCCGGAGTTTCATAAAGGCACTCAAGCGTTTTTTCTCTATCAGGGGACCAGCTAAGAACATACGCTCTGATCACGGTACCAACTTCATAGAAGTCTGCAGGGAGCTAGGTATAGAATCCAACCTGAAGTTTAACACCATCCAAAGGTATTTGGAGGAACAAGGCTGCACCTAGTTGTTCAACCCCCCCCCCCATGCTCCTTACATGGGAGGGGCTTAGAAAAGGATAATTGACATTACATAGAAATTATTGGACTCCATATTGCTCGAACACAAACAGAGGTTGATTCAAGAACTGCTCATTACCATAAAAAAATATTATTAAACAATAAAAAATATTATTAAACAATAAAAAAATATTATGAAACAATAAAAAATATTATTAAACAATAAAAAATATTATGAAACAATAAAAAAATATTATTAAACAATAAAAAATATTATTAAACAATAAAAAAATGTTATGAAAAAATAAAAAATGTTATGAAACAATAAAAAAATATTATTAAACAATAAAAAAATATTATGAAAAATAAAAAAATATTATTAAACTATAAAAAAATATTATTAAACAATAAAAAAATATTATGAAAAATAAAAAAATATTATTAAACAATAAAAAAATATTATTAAACAATAAAAAATATTATGAAACAATAAAAAAATATTATTAAACAATAAAAAAATATTATTAAACAATAAAAAAATGTTATGAAAAAATAAAAAAATGTTATGAAACAATAAAAAAATATTATTAAACAATAAAAAAATATTATGAAACAATAAAAAATATTATGAAACAATAAAAAAATATTATGAAAAATAAAAAAATATTATTAAACAATAAAAAAATATTATGAAACAATAAAAAATATTATGAAAAATAAAAAAATATTATTAAACAATAAAACAATATTATTAAACAATAAAAAATATTACGAAAAAATAAAAAATATTATTAAACAATAAAAAAATATTATTAAACAATAAAAAAATATTATGAAACAACAAAAAAATATATAAAAGGCAAAATGGGTGCATGCGTTTGTGTATGTTCGCGAAAGGCTTTTTGGATCGGGGTTGTCGCATCAGTTAGATTCCGGGAGAACTTTTCTTATACTTTCTAGATCATAATATCTCGGATTCACAAACGGATACCGTCTCTATCTTTTTTTTGATTGAGTTTTAAAAATTCCCTCCGTCCCGTTGTGTTGGCTGTTTGTCTTTTTCGTATAAAGCAAAACTATTCAAACACAAACAACACCTTGACGGCCTGGTGGTGGCCGGCACTGCACCAAAAAGGAGATTAGTTCTTGATCAATGGCGGGGGAAACTTTTCTATTCTGAGAAAATTTCATTTTTAAGCAAATTGTGGCACATTTTGTTTTCATGAGAAAACAAATAAATACCGACAAAGCGCCAAGCTTACCTGACCCTCAGTCAGTTTTAAAAGCAACGTTCATTTCTGCACATGTGTGGCGACTCTTATGATTCTTAAGTTAATTACCACCTTATTAAATTCAATGTCCATTTTGGCCTAATGGTTAGCGAGGAAAAGGAAGCCATTTTTAACATTGCTTTGTCCTTGTGCCAATATCCTCTACCCAGGCAATGCCAGGTACCCCCGCTAGTCTATAATATAAATCTCATTCGTCTGTTTAAATGTATGTGTGTATGTTTGCCTAAAGCTTTTGACAGAGGTGATGGATTTTCACGAGATCCATATTGTTTTGAAGCTCAACCCTTTGGGCCACAAATATCGGAAAATTGGCCCAAAGCATTAATCCCTTCACCCTCAACTGGGCACTTTTCTACAAAGAAGGTCGTTTTTTTTTGTGTTGTCATTTTTACAAGTCATCGTATTGGTTGGGATGACTTTACTTAATTTTGACATTCCAAACTTAAAATTTTTTTTTTAATTACATTTTCACCCCAAACAAGGCACGTTGCCACTTTGATGTAGGGGGCTACTATCAGGGACCTAAGTTGCAGGGGTACTATGTAGGGAGTTTAGCAGCAAGGTATTTGTTCATATTACACGAACTTCTGCATGTCAGTACAGTTGGGGAAGCAGGAACCTGGAAGGGAATTCCAAAGTCTTGCAGTTCTGGGGAAGAAGCTATTAGAGTAAAAGGCTTTCTTACATCTAGGGATTTCAACTGTGTAGGGGTGGGACTTTGCTGCTTGTCTGGTCACGTCATGGAGTAGTGGTAAGACGTCAGGTTTTTTTCCACTTTCTCTTCCACCTTCATATCACGGGTTCAAGCCTGCCTGCCTACTACTACTTTTTTTTTTTTTTTTTTTGCTCAACACACACCTCCAAACACCTGGGTAACGCCCGACACCCAGGCTAGTGTATCATAAAACAAAGTAGCTTCAGCTGAATTACGAAATCGAAATCAAAGTTTATTTTTTCTTTTGGCGCTTGTACACTATTAGGACAAAATTCTGTAGTTGATAAATGGAGTTTTCAGATAAAAACAATGGTTTTTACTGATTTAAAAAAAAAATGTTTTCGTCAATTCTAATAAATTACAATGTTAGCTTCCAAATTATGCAACGAAATTACCTGAATATTACTGAATTATTAAAAAAAGCAACTTTATTCGTGTTAGAAGGTGAAAACTTACGGCCATCTTGTTTCAATCAAAATGGAAAATTACCTCCCTTTTGAACTCTCCTGTGTTTTACGATCGTTTTCATCAAATTCTATTTTTTTATTTTCTTTAATAAATAATTTTCTACCTTATCGATTTTTGTAATTTTTGGATATAATCATTTTAAAAATATGAGGAATACGAAGATACCATTGTTTTCATGTGAAATTCTGTTTTACGATTTCCAAAATTTCGTTCTACTAGTGTACAAGTGGCTTATTTTTTGTTATTTCATGATAAAAAAAAAGTGTTAAAACTAAGATAACTTTAGAAATAAATTATTTCCATATAGTTTCGTATTTCGTTTCATTTTTAGTGACTCGTTCTGTTTCATATTTTAGCTAAACAGTGTCACGTTCCGGCGTCTTAACTTTGTGTACTATGGCATTATTACCATACATTAACATGGGTACTAATTAGAGGTCACCATTTCAGTAGGCTCCCCACTTCGGGGCGCCTCCGATAACAGGGAGAACTGGAGCGCTGAAATAGAAAGAAATACTGGTAAAAGAAGACATTGTCTTCTTATAAAAATGAGGACGTGTAACGCGACTTTGTTATGAATTCATGAGGTTTTATATATCCAATATATATGTGTGTTTTCCCAAAACTCGGGTTACAAAGAAAGACAGTGCATTTTGTAAAGTCTGTATTAATGTTCAATGCTCCTCTTGGCTACCTAACGGGAGTTGAGGAGTGAGGCGTGTGTTCTGTCTCTAGTCGCCGCGGAAGTAGATATTTATTTGCTGCCCACCTCAGCAAAATGTGGCACAAGGCCGGAAAGTGGGAACCCCGCAGGCTCCCCTAAAGGAGGGGCACTCCTGCAATTGTAAAAATTGCCTGAGTAACCCCGTCGGCATTCCCCGATCGGGGCGCCTCAGGCAGCAAGCAATAAACTTGCCCCACCGGAAAGCCCGGTGGCATGGCCTGGGAGGGTGGACCTCCTAGGTATTACCCAGGCGGTGTACCTCAGTCCAACAGGTGCTGGGCCGGTTCCCGGCCCCTCACCTGTTGGGCTGAGTGTCAAGTGACGAATCCTTGACTGGTACTACCCTGTCTCCATGCAGCCGAAGCCGTTAGGAGACATCCCATCAAAAGAGTGTTTTAATGGGGTTTTAATGGGGGCCGCGGAAGTAAGGACGTTTCCTTCACTCGAATGTCCCACGTAGACCGTTCTCGCTTTTCATTGGCTGGAACCTCTGATGACGTATAAGAAGAAAGGAAGGAAAAGAGAAAAGAGTAGGGAGAAAGAGAGAACTAAGGTGAGAATACAGCCTAGTCTCGTTGTAGTAGCAGCTCGCTACAGTACTAAATTTTTGGATTTAACAAAATAAAGTAGTTAAAAAAACATTTTTTTGTTTTAGATAGATAATTTTGTTGTTTTTTATTAATTTTTTTTTTTTTTACAATTTTCGGCACTTCTACAGTTTACCGGCGAAAATAGAGACGTCATTTTTTTCGGGCACCTGTCATCAGAATCAGAGGGAGAAATCAGTATTTAAAACTATGGCCAAAGTAGGAAATAAATAACGCAAAAATGAAACTAGATATTAATTATTGCCGGAAAGAGCTATGAAAAAACGTAAATAAAGTGAAAGAGAACATGTTTCGATTTAATCGAATTAATTAAACGGGAAAACTGCATGAAACGTACATCTTTATTAAACACAGAAAATGAAAATGACATATTCATAATTATTTAAACTGCGCGAGCGCCGTTTGTAAACCAAAATATTTATTGTATAAAAATGTATCAAAATATAATTTAAAGACATTTATTGAAAAGTCTGCGTAAGAAAACGGGTAAATTTTCAGATTAGGTCCACCTCAACAATTTTCTTTTAAATGACGACTCTATAGAGTTTCGACTATGCTGAATACGAAAATCGCATTGAATTTTGCAGAAATAAGCAGTTATTGAAATATAAAAAGTTGTATTATGCATTCTATTATTTGGCGGCCATTTTACGCGCGTGCGCGCGCCATAAACAAATCTGCTCATCTCTAACTGACATTGCAAATGCAGCGCAGCGCTTAAAAAAAAGATGGCCGCCAAAAAATACAATGCATAATACAACTTTTTATATCTCAATAACTAATTATTTCTGCAAAATTTCAATGCAATTTTCGTAGTCAGCATAGTGGAAAACCTGTTAAAGTTGTTATATAAAAGAAAATTGTGGAGTTGACCCTTGGACTTAATCTAAAAAAATACCAGAAAATGTAATTTTAATAAAACGATTTTGTATTTTTTTTTTTTTTTTTGTTATTTCTTACTTTGGTCATAGTTTAAAATACGGATATCTCCCACTTATTTTAACGACAGGTGTCCGAAAAAAATGGCGTCTTCATTTTTGGCGATAAACTCACCCAATTGTCTGACATTTACTCGAATGTTCTTAGTAAAAGTCGAGTTACGTCCCATATATAAACAGGTCTTTCTTCGTGATTGCCTTAAATCCTAAGTGTGACAGACCAAAGAACGTAACATCTAAAACTGAATTATGACAGACTAACGAAAACAAAATGTCGATACCGACAGACAGAGTCTCTAATGAAAATGTTTGGATGCATGAAATAAAAATGTTATTTTAAAGCGGAGAGTGACCGACCAATAGACATCTTTTTTTTTTTTTTTTTTTTTTGCCATAGAAATGGGTAAAACTATACAAACACCGTGACAGCGAATTAACCCTAACCCTAACACTAACCCCAACCCTAACCCTAACCCTAACCCTAACCCTAAACCTAACCCTAACCCTAACCCTAAACCCTAACCCTAAACCCTAACCCTAACCCTAACCCTAATCCTAACCCTAACGCTGTCACGGTGTTTGTATAATAATACCTAGAAATGCGAGGACGTATCTAAACAAATAGGTCGAGTTGATCTTTTTTTTTTTTGTCGTTCATGAGTTTATTTTCAGAAAGTGAAAGTGAAAAGCTGGTTTTTCCCGGTAAAATAAGAATGAATCACCATTTCTAAGAATTTCGTTATTAAAAACATTCAGAATTCATTTTGCTCGCGAGAAGCCGTCTATTAAGTCGTCTTCACACGAAGGAGAAGAAAAAAAGGAAAGTTTAATATTTAAAAAAAAAAAAAAAAGAAAAAAGAAATTTATAATTTCGGAGGTAAGTTTGAATCACAATTCGACAAACCAAAAAATATTGTAATATTTTAATGTAAAAAAACTAAGGTATTTGGTCAATGTCCAGTTTCTTTCCAACTCCCCCAAAACTTTAAAATGACGACTTTATAAGTTTTCGGTGGTGCTGAAAACGAATATCACATTTCAATTTGGGGCAGATAAGTAGTTTTCATGATATGAAGAAATTACTTTTCCTAAAGTGGGGGATCACTTTCCTATATAAATTTAACTTAAATTGATCACCCACTTTCTGGCCACCTAGTAATTTCTTCATATCATAAAACAAATTTAACTGTGATATTCGTTTTCAGCATCCCCGAAAACCGGCGCGTTTTTTTGTTTTTTTTTTTACTCAGAGATTCGTTTATTTTTTCATCTCATAATTTAGGACGCTAATTATACTGTCAGTACGTTTACAAAAACATACTTTTGTTTTTCGTTCTTTTTTTTCATTATAGAATTGTATAGTTGTTAACAGGTGCTTTTGCAGTTTAATATTTCACAAAAATTCTGTTTACATTGGAGGAGCGGCTTTGACACAACAACAACACCACTCGCCCCTTTCACCGCCCTCAATGTAAACAGAATTTTTGTGAAATATTAAACGATTCTTCTGCTCGGTTAATGTCGGCACGTTACTTACCGAAAAATGGTTAATTAAACTACAGAAGCACATGTTAAAAACTATACAGGTTCTATAATTGAATACCAACCTTAAAAAAAAAAGAACCAAAAACCAAAGTATATTTTTGTAAACCGCTCGTGTAAACTAACTGGCAGCATAATTAGCGTCCTAAATTATGAAAAAAAATGAAAAAATGAACTTTATTATTAGCTTTTGCGAAAAATCGAAACTTTTGCTCGGTATCATAAGAAATTGTTGTTTTTTTTCGCTGTAAAAAAAAAAAAAAAAAAAAAGATTACTTGATGAAATTAAGTGAAATTTTGTTTTTTCCAAGAACTTCATTCCATAACAGATACGTACAATTTAAACTTTTTTCGATATTTTCATTTTTTAATGCCTTGATTAAAGTGTACAAGTACCCTTTAGTAAATACAGAACATTACAGTTTGTTTCAGCTGACATAGGCAAATCGTCCACCTTGATTCATCAGATATTTTGTATTAAATAGAAAAAAAAACAAGTAGACATACGTGATCACTGGAAACCCAAACCAATGGAAGATTATAAATATTTTAGGGAGTAAAAAGTTTTTTTTTTGTTTTTTTTTACACGGTGGTCACCACTTATCAAGGCCCGGAAGCTACTCAGGGATAAGGGTTATTTCAAGTACAGTACGTTAGTGTGTAGATTTAATTAATGAAGTGTTTACTTAAGGGGGCGGTTATTTAGGAATTTGTTTACGTTGGACTTGAAGACATCCAGGTTGTAGTCAGGTGGGAAACAGGCAGACGGAACAGAGTTCCACAGGCGTGCAGTTCTAAGAAAGAAGCTTTGTTCATGGAATCTACATTTTGATTTAGGCACAGATAAAGAGTGGGGAAAATTTTTCACAGTGGATTCAGCTAGACGGGTATTTTTCGTGAAAGATTGGCGAGGGGAGAATAGAGATTGGAGTTCAGATGAGCACCTGCCATGGAAATAACGATAAAACAAAGATAGGCTCGCAACGTCTCTTCTGTGGAAGAGAGGTTGCAGGGTAGAGAAAAGGGCATCCCTCACTAAGCCAGAAAGTCTATTTTGTACTCTGTCAAGGCAGAATAGGCTGTTTTTAGCAGCTCCTGCCCAGATATGGCAGCAGTATTTCATCCTTGGACGTACTTAGCTTTTATATAGATAGAGAATTGCATCAGTAGTGAGATATCTTCTGGAGCGGTAGAAGGATCCTACCATCTTTCCAGCGACCTTGGCAACAGACTTGATGTACGTGTTCCATTTCAGATCAGGAGTAAAGGACAAACCCAGAAGCTTGTCAAAACATGGGGCTTCCCCTAGACGAGAGCCATCCATTTCAATTGATGCCAGATGGGGATCAGAGCGTTGATGATGTAAAGACAGGAGTTTGGTTTTAGATGCATTAAAGGTAACCAGCCACGTCTTCCCCCACTGAACCACGCGCTCGAGATCAGAGGAGAGAGAATCAGAGAGAACTTTGTCATTTACAGCCTTTGATGTGTTGCCGTAGATGGTCGTGTCATCAACATAGATGTCAACGAATGATTTAAGTATGTGTTTTGGGAGATCATTGATGTAGATCAGAAAGAGAGTTGGGCCCAGGATTGACCCCTGAGGGACTCCAGCATTAATACTGCAGGCCTCTGATTTTTGTCCATCGACCACTACTCTTATGAGCCTATCAGAGAGAAATGATTTAATGATTGAGAAAACATTTCCAGTTATACCGTAGCTGGAAATCTTGTGAAGTAGGCCCTTATGCCATACCTTGTCGAAGGCCTTTGTATATGTCAAGAGCAATTTCCCTAGAAAGGAAGCCTTTGTCAAGAGATTCACTAATCCTGTGAGATATAACCGTCAGCACATCTGCTGTAGATTTGCAGAGCGGAAACCATATTGTGTGTCAGTAAGAAGGTTGTTTCTGCTGAGGTGGTTTACTATTTCTCTATTTAATATGGATTCCAGCAACTTACTCATGACATACAGGAGACTTATTGGTCTGTACTGAGAGGGAGATGACTTATCACCTGAATTCTTAAATACAGGGCATACTGATGAGGTTTTCCAGGGAGTCGGAAAGAACTTCTCCTTAAGGCAACTCTTAAACAGTTTCGTAAGTATGGGAGCAAGTTCTGGTTGAAGCTTTTTTAACACTATAATTGGGATGCCAGTTGCTTTAAAGTTAAAAAGTAAAGATGATTATAGACATGAAAGAAAGAGGAGGGGAAAGAAGAGAAATTGGAAAAAAAAAAAAGAAAGAAAGAGAAAGGTGGGCGGAGGAAAAGAAGAATAAAAAAAATCATTCAGTATTATTAAATTAAGAAATAAAATATATAGACCTGCTTTATATCGTTTATTTCGTAATTCAAATTGTTCTATGTCTTTTACCGGTGCAATTTTTACTGTGACATTTTTCCGGTGACGTTTTTACCGAGCAGCGAACTAGATAGTAAATTTTAAAAATATATATGGCAATTAAGCTACACAAAATTTTACGCACTAGCCTGAAGAATCCTCACGGGGGATGAAACGCGGAAACTTCTTTGTAGCTTGTAAATGTAAAAAATCTATCTATCTATCTATCTATCTATATATATATATATATATATATATATATATATATATATAAAAGTGGACGTGTCTGTCTGTCTACATTTTCCTAGGCAATAACTCTGTCAATTTTTAGTCTACAGACTCGAAATTTGATATACAGGGTACTGAGATTTGGGAAAAATCTTTGTGATCGGTTTTCGGCCAGAAATGTGGCTGTTAAGGGGTCAAAGTTCAACGATTTGACCTTTCAGAACTTTACCAAACTCCTCCAACAATTTTGAGTCTAAACACTTGAAATTTTAGATATAGGTTCCTTGGACATGGATCAAACATTTTAATTTGATTTAAGCCCAAAACAATAAATGTAAAGGGATCATAATAGGAGTCAAAGTTTAAAAAATTTACCTTTTTTTTTTGCTCAACATACACCCCAAACACCCGGGCAACGCCGGGCTGAAATTCTAGTAAAATAAAAGATTATTAGGTAATTGTGGCATGGTAGACCAACACAAAACCTACCTTAAAAAACTTGCTTTAGAGGGTTTGGGGTGTGCTGAAAACGAATATCGCATTTAAAATTAGGGTCGGCAACCAGTTTTCAAGATACTGAAAAGATACTTTTTCCTCAGATTTCAGTAATATAACGTGGCGGCCATACTTGTCCATATTTGTAAAATTTTACTTGGTTTCCACTTTAACATTTTTCCAGGTTTTTGGGTATGCTGAAAACGAATATCGCATTTAAATTTTCTGCAAGCGCACATATTTTTGCCGCATACGTGCGTACAACCATGGCCACCACTTATAACATTAAGAATCACATTGCTTAATAGTCAGAAAACTTATTTCCTGAAAATTTAGATGCAATATTTTATGTTATTAGTGGTGGCCATTGTTGTATGTGCAACAAGCGCGCATATATTTAAAAAAAAATAAATAAAAAACGATTTCATTTTTTTAAAAAGTCATTATGTCGCTTCTGTTTTGAACAAGTATGGCTGCTGCGTTATATTTCTATATTAAACATTCGGAAAGGTATCTTTTCAGTACCATGAAAACTAGTTGCCGGCCCAAATTTTAAATGCGATATTCGTCTCCATCATACCTGAAAACGTCTAGAAAATAAATTTTTTAAGGTAGGTTTTGTGTTGGTCTACCAAGCCACAATTACTTTTTTTTTTTTTTTTTTTATTAATACAAAATTTACTACTTATCTCATTCCTCTCTGGTGTTTTTATTCTAAAAATTTAATTTCATATATATTTTTTATGGGGGATCTATATGGAGTCAGTCCCGGAAATGGCTGAAGCAGTTTACGATCTAAAAATCACTTTATTTCATATATATTTTTTAGAGAGGGGGGTTATATGGAGTCAGTCCCAGAAATGGCTGAAGCAGTTTACGATCTAAAAATCACTTTATTTCATATATTTTTTTAAGAGAGTGGGTTTATATGGAGTCAGTCCCAGAAATGGCTGAAGCAGTTTACGATCTAAAAATCACTTTTTTTTCATATGTATTTTTTAGAGAGGGGGGTATATGGAGTCAGTCACAGAAATGGCTGAAGAAGTTTACAATCTAAAAATCACTTTATTTCATATATATTTTTTAGAGAGGGGAGTTATATGGAGTCAGTCCCGGAAATGGCTGAAGCAATTTACAATCTAAAAATCACTTTATTTCATATATATTTTTTAGAGGAGGCACATAATTTTCTCCTCTCCAATTGGCCATTTAAATATTTTATTATTTAGATTTTTTGGAGTCTCTTGGATTTACTGGATTCCAGGACAAGAATTTTTCTTGTCTGGTGGAGTATCCAGCTTCGTGCTGTTACTTAAGGTAACATCACTTGGAAAAGGTGCACCATTCATCGTAAAAGCCTGTGTGAGTTAGCCATTGTGAAGAGATCTTATTTGTGTACTATGCTATTTTGAATATTTGGTCAAAGTTTTCTTGTGTCCTTATGCCAGCTTGTCCTGACGAACACCTTATATCAGACAATTGCTATTCAATTTGGACAATCCCCTTTTTATAGGGCACTGGTCGCCACCACCACCACCACCAACATCTTGGGTAAACAAAACCAGCCAAAGTTGGGTAAACGAACCCCCAAAAAACTGTGTCGCAGTAAAAGTTAACTGCAGGATTTCTATTTGACTTCATTAATTTTACACACGTGTTTTTAATCCTTAAATAAATTCAAACGTTTTTCTGTTACTCTCCCTTGCTGGCCGAGCAGGTTCCTACCTACCTACCTAGCTAACTAGCTACCTACCTACCTACCTACCTAGTTATCAAAACTTTTTTTTTTTTTGTTATCTACCCCCACACACACCTCCAAACACCCAAGCAACGCCAGCACCCCTGCTAGTTCCTCATAAAAGCCATTATGGGTTAGCCATTGTGAAAAGATCTTATTTGTGTACTATGCTATTTTGAATATTTGGTCAAAGTTTTCTTGTATCCTTATGCCAGCTTGTCCTGACGAACACCTTATATCAGACAATTGCTATTCAATTTGGTCAACGCTTTCTTGTAGGGAAAAGTATGCTCATGCCGGGTTGTTCTGACGAACCCGTTAGACATTCGAGTGTCGAGTAGGCATTCAAGTTCTCAAAATATTTTGAAATATTTTCAGTTCAAGAATCATCATGAGTGAAGGCCGTCAACGTCTGAAGCCTTGGCTGGAAAGTAAAATAGAATCTGGACAAATAAATGGTTTATATTGGATTAACAGGGAGAAGAAAATCTTCCAGATTCCATGGAAACGGAATGGAACAACAGGATGGGTCCGTGATGGTTCTGCACTTTTCCGCGTAAGTTTTGCTATTACTCTTATGAAATAAAAAAAAAAACATTGTTCTTGTTCTGGTGGAAATTTGGTAAATTGGATTACTTAAGGGAACGGTTCATCAAGAATTTGTTTATGTTGAACTTGAAGACGACCATATTGTAGTCAACTGGAAAGCAGGCAAACAGAAGAGTTCCACAGGTGTGCAGTTTTAAGAAAGAAGCTTTGTTCATGGAATCTACGTTTAGGTTTAGGCATGGATAAAGAGTGAGGTAAATATTGATAGTGGTTTCTGCTAGATGAGTGTTTTTCGTAAAAGTTTGGCGAAGGGGGAACCATGAATTGGAGCTCAGATGAGCACTTGCCATGAAAACAACGATAAAACAAAGACTCGCAACATCTCTTCCGTGGGAAAAAGGTTGCAGGGAAGGGAAAAAGGCAACCCCCACTAGACTACAAAGTCTATTTTGAACTCTGTCAAGGCAGGATAAAGTGCTTTTAGCAGCTCCTGCACAGATATGCCAACAGTACTCCATCCTAGGACATACTTGACTCTTATACAGATAGAGAATTGCGTCAGCAGTGAGATATCTAGTGGAGCAGTAGAATGATCCATTTTTCCAGCGATTAATTTAAATTAAAAATTAGAAATAAACTAAGATCGATGTACACAATGTATAATTCTTTTTTTCATTTTTGACCCCTTAAAAATTATTTTAACCCCCTTTTTTTTTTTTTTTACACGGTGGTCACCACTTATCAAGGCCCAGAAGTACCCCTTAAAAACTATTTTAACCCATTTTTTTTTTTTACACGGTGGTCACCACTTATCAAGGCCCAGAAGTACCCCTTAAAAACTATTTTAGTCCATAAAAAATTCAATCATTTGAGGCCTCTAGTGCCGTTCTGCGACTTTTAGTTCTGGGAGAGATAAAGTTTGAAAATAAACATATCTGGTTATTCAAAGATGACATGACACAATAGTTTTTTTTTTTTTTTACACAGTGATCACCACTTATCAAGGCCCGGAAGCCACTCAGGGATAAGGGTTATTGCATATTATATATATATTTACGTATAACATTCTCTGCTTCCGACAGGACATCCTTAGAGATTTCAATGTTCTGTTCACATTTTGGCTAATTTGGACCGCTTCCTAGTGTCATAAGAGAAACTAACTCTTTTCCTGACTTCTAAGTACTGTCTGGACTATCTGACGTCTCCTCTTTAACTCCCCTCTTCCAACTAACTAACTTGTCTGTATATATTAAAACTAATCTTTTTTGCATATGTCATTTGGCTACACAAAGATCTAACAGATGACCTCCTAGTCACGTTTTCTCTGGCCAAATTTATTGTTTATACCTAAATATGAAAACTTATATTGTTTATGTATTTGACATTCCTTTTCATTTCTTTATTGTTCCTAAGATCTCCACTACATTTCAAAACTTATAAACATTATTTGTCCTTGTAACACTCACAGAAGAGATGTTGCGAGTTTGTCTCTGCTTTATCGTTATTTTCATGGAAAGTGTTCGACTGAGCTTCAATCTATGGTCCCCCCTCGCCAAACTTTCACAAGAAACACTAGACTAGCTGAAAACATCAATAATTTTCCCCACTCTTTATCTGTGCCTAAACCTAAACATAGATTCCATGATCAAAGCTTCTTTCTTAGAACTGCACGCCTGTGGAATTGTCTTCCGTTTTCCTGCTTTCCAGCTTTCTATAATATGGTTGTCTTCAAGTCCAACGTGAACAAGTTTCTGATGAGCCATTCCACTTAAGTTAACAAATTTACTGAACTTCCATTACTATCAATTACTATATTGTCCTTTTGACTACTCTACACTCTTTAACCCTTATCCTTGAGTGGCCTATTGGCCTTGATAAGTGGTGACATCTATGTAAAAAAACAAAAACAAAAAAAAACATCTAATTTTCATTCCGATAATAAAAATAATGTTCTTTCATAATGATAACTTTTTTTCATAAACATCTAACTTTCTATAGTCAATCTTACAATTGACTATTAGCAACGCGAACCCTGCATCTTCCGGGAGGCTAATGTGTAACAATTTACGGAGAAGGGGGTGTTAGTGAAATGATTGAAAATGAATAGTAATCGAAAAAAACTTAAAAAAGCCTTGAAAATTGACATTGAAAATTTGTATGAATCCCGGAATAGTAATTTAATATTTAGAAAATTGCTTCCAAATGCAATCAAATCAAAAGATGCAATGGGTCAGTTCTTTTCTTTAATTTGACCCTTTGTATCTCGTTCCAATTAGCATGTTTCTAAATTTGACTAATAATTCTTGTTGCTTTTTTTTATTTGAATTTTGTGTAAGTTTTCATAAATGTGTTTGCAATTTTTTGTTGTCAGGATTATGCCATCCATACCGGAAAATTCCGAGAAGGGATCGATAAAGAGGATTATCCCGTTTGGAAGACTCGTCTTCGCTGTGCGTTGAATAAACACCCGGAAATTATTTTACTTCAAGACCGGAACATTGACGATGGGAACAATCCTTACAGAGTTTACCAGATGATAGGTTGGTCTTAAATTAATAAAAGTTTTAGTGTTTGTTCAAAATAATAACGAAAATCAAAACAATGAATTTCAAGTTAAATATTATCTACTTAAGGATTTCCAATGGGGTCTGTACCATCCACTAGAAGAGTGAGGGGCGGGGCGTTACGAGACTTCAGATGGGCGGTGGCTAAATTTATCATATGGGGGGGGGGGTCCCTTGGGGGGGGGGTCCCTTGGGGGGGGGGTCCCTGAGATCATTTTGGGGGGATGGCGGTGAAAAACTGAGAGCTTCTAGTAACATTACGAGGTCTATCTCAACCTATTTTTTGGGGATTCACAATTCATGTAGAAATAGATTGCATTATCCTGATTTTTAATTGGAAAAATTAATTCAAGAATCATACCCTGTAATGTTGACAAAACTATTATGAATATTCAATTATTTATTTTCATTTTAATTATGTACTATGACTACAACTAACATTATTATGTAAGGATTCATGCATGAGCGGTCGTAAGGTTAGGGTTAGGGTTAGTAGGTATCCGAGTTTTCTGGGGGCGTTTTCCAAAACGGTTGATAAGCTCTGTTCTACTTAATTGTCACGTCGAAATTATTATTAACACGTTACTGTATTGTTACATAAAAACTTTTTTGATGAATAAGTTGGTTTAAAATGAGCAGACAACAACATTTAAAACAATCTGTTTGCGCGCACTCGTCATGTCGAAATTAGTAACATACTAAGAAATATACCTGGTGTTACCCAGCATTAAACGTAATTTTAAATTCCTTTAAAAAAAAAAAAAATGAAGTAAAAAAAAAGAAAACGGAAAAAAAACGAACACATGTGCATACGAGTATTATGTTTTTTCTAAACAGTTCACTTCTTGTAAATAAAAAAAAAATACTCAAGCTGAGATTGAAACCAAAACTTAGAGGCACCAAGTCAAGTACGATAGCCATTAGACCAGCTTGACATGATCTTTAAAAAGTGTTTTTAAAACCTCATGAAAAAGTTGACAAACGGATAAAAATCCGATTAGCAATTTTTGAATTTTGACCTCTAAGCAGCCCTTTTTGTCGGATGAACACTGATTAAAAAAGTTTTCCACATGTCCGAATACCCTATATACCAAATTTCAAGTCTGTAGATAAAAAATTCGCTGAGTGTATAGGTTGAGAAATGTCTTCTCACACACACACACACACACACACACACTCTCACTTATATATATATATTATAGCAAGTCACCTGCCATTTCCCAGTCATAAAATATGCATAAATATTATATTTTAATGCATACAGAAACTGAGACATGTGCATGTGAGTTTTATGTTTTGTTTCTAAACAGTTCATTTCTTGTAAGTAAAAAAAAAATGAAAATACTTGGGCTGAGATTGAAACCAAAACTTAAAGACAGTGAGTCAAGTACGATAACCATTAGGCCGGCGTGAAACAATGTTTAAAATGTGTTTTCAAACCTACTTATTTTTAACATTATGAATCTGTCATGTAAATCATTCACACATGCGCATTTGGGAAACAGTTGACAAATACATAAAAATCCAGCAACTCCCACCTACCAATTTTTTTCAATTTTAACTCCTTAGCAACCCCTTTTTTCCCCCAATGAAAACTGATAAAACAGTTTTTCAAATATCTGAATATGTTATATATTAAATTTCAAGTCTATAGGTCAAAAATTTGTTGAGTATATAGGTTGAGAAGTATCCTCACACACACACACAGTCTCACTTTTATAGATAGATTATTGTATTATTACATGAAACATGTACGTTCATGAGTTTACAATTGATTGCCCGCCACAATTTTGGGGGAACTGTAACAAGACAGACTGAAGTTACCTCCCCTGTTTATTCTGTTTATCTGATAAATTTCAGTTAAAAGTAATGTTATCTTTTGTCATATTAAAATTAGTAACATATTATTCCATAAAACATGTATTTTCACGGTCCAATCATTATTATTTTGAAGTCCACTAACTTTATGCAGTTACCTCCTCTGCTATTTTGTGTGTTACGTTTACATTTTTTTCTTCCAAGTGACTTCCCTTTACTTTTTATGACCTTCAATTTTTTGTAATAAATAATTTTACCAAGAATTCTACATAAGTTTTAGTTTTGGTTTCGATTCCAGATGATGCACTCAAATCATATGGATATATATATATATATATTTTTTTTTTTTTTTATATTTTTAAAAATATTTTTTATTTAAAAAAAATTTTTTATTATTTTTTTATTTTTTTTATATTAAAAATTTTTTAAAAACTATTTGGAAATCATTACTTTATAGCATATAAGAATTGATAGAAAATTGACTCTATAATAATATACATGGAATCTGCATAAATTAAAATATCATATTTAAGCGTATTTTACGCCGAGCGTCCCTGCTAGCCTGGATAAATACTTTTGCAGTTTTAACAAAAGAACTACAATAATACCAGGGTATCTCCATTTACACTGAACATCCACAAAATGCCAACATCAATATATTACATATGAAAGAGTCTACTGTGGAATTTCCACAGGTCCCATTAATTCAAACGAATAAGCAATAATAGGTAAGGAGTTTATATTACTTGTATTGATCGGACTATTATTCTCATCTTGAATGTAATTTGTGTTGTTGTTGTCGTTGTTGTTGTTTGGGTTTTGTTTATTATTATTATTATTATTATTATTATAATTATTACTATTATTATTATTATTATTATTTCTACTTGTTACATTTTTGTCCTTTGTGTTAGTTTTATTTTTGTCATGCTGTTTACTTTTTTATTATTTATTTTGTTATTATTGTTTCATTACTCTTATTTAAGATTTTGTTATGTGCTTTAATTATAATTTCTAAATTTTTGCAGCAGCTGTATGATAACTTTAGGTTACTTTTATTGAAGATTTTGTGTAGGGAATTGGTTACAAGGAAGTGCTTTTCGATGAAGTCTAGAAATTTCTTTGCAAGTTTTGTTGTTAACATTTGATTGTATGACGGTGAATACCAGATTATATTTCTTTTTCTTCTATTTCTAATTTTATTATAGTTATTGGTGTTTTGTTGCTTATATTTAATATTTTTGTACCCACTATTTTTTAAAGCTGTATCATAGATGTTGATTGACCTATTAAATACATTTTCATCACTTGAGTTATTGCTGAGTCTACCTACAATAGAGTTAGGAATCTGTTTTATAATTGATGTGAGGGGGTGATTCAATTTAGGGTTTATGTATATTGGATTAGTGTTATCTTTTAAGTAGGTTCATATGTAATTTTTATCTAAATTTAATGTGACATCCAGGAAATGTGTTATTTTTATGTTAGCTAGTACATCTAATTTTAGGCCTAATTTTTTCATTTCCTTGTATATGATTTTCTTAAAGTTTTCCCCCTTGACTTTGTTAGAATCTTTTATTATAGCTAATCCATCATCTCTATGTAGGCCGATATTTGTAATATCAAATATGCTTGTGAGTCTATAAAATGAATAATCCCACAAGATCTGATACCTCTGCAGAGTCTAAAGAACCCATTGTCAGATCAAAAGAGTTTGTCATTTTTGTTTTTATCCATTGGTTATTGTTATTTACTAAAACTGATTTTCTACATTTTTTTAATAATTCAATACCATGTACGTATATAAGAACACGAGATAACCACAACTTTTTGCATAAGCCTGACGAATTCTCACAGGGATGAAACACGGAATATACTGTGTAGCTTAATTGCCATATATATTTTCATAACTTACTATTGAAGAAAGGACTCAGTATTATTGCATAGCAAATATATATATTTTTTTATTAGTTTTATCTGCTTAGTTACACATGTTTCGGTAAAATCAGATGAAGTTACTGGATTGTTGATACAAATTAGTAACCAAAACATATGTAACTAAGCAGATAAAATGGTAATAAAAAATATAATATATATATACATATATATATATATATATATATATATATATATATATATATGTATATATGCACACACACACACACACACACACACACACACACACACACACACACATTGATGCTGATGATTTTTTAATTTGGTATTCAGAGATGATCATTTTAGTAGATTATGAAATTCAGCGAGTTGAGCATACAGCAAAGTCCTGCGCAAAACACAGGCATCTTTGGTAGTATATTATATTTGGTAATATATTATATTTGGTAGTATATTATATTTGGTAGCATATTATATTTGGTAGTATATTATATTTGGTAGCATATTATATTTGGTAGCATATTATATTTGGTAGCATATTATATTTGGTAGTATATTATATTTGGTAGTATATTATATTTGCTAGTATATTATATTTGCTAGTATATTATATTTGCTAGTATATTATATTTGCTAGTATATTATATTTGCTAGTATATTATATTTGCTAGTATATTATATTTGCTAGCATATTATATTTGCTAGTATATTATATTTGCTAGTATATTATATTTGCTAGTATATTATATTTGCTAGTATATTATATTTGCTAGTATATTATATTTGCTAGTATATTATAAGAAATATAAATTTTGAATAAAACTGTTGAGAAACTACATTAAAATGCAAATATTTTATTTAAAAAAAAGAATTGTTCAATATTTTCTTTTAAAATTGAAATTTTTCTCATTAATTTTAGTATAATATCCATCATCAGACTGCTACATCACCCCCTGCTTAGGCCTGTATCAGTTGTAAAGAAATTTCATTTATTTGATTAAAGTGAAAGTTTTCTCACCATAAATCCTTGGACGTGCAGCAATAATAGAATATTAATTTTTAAACTTTTGGTTATAATAATTCATCCAACAAAGCTGCATATTTCTGCTGGGATATTAATCATCATTTATCCTTTTCTATGATATTTTTTAGATCGCTTGCAACATGATGAGTTTCTGCCAATCCAAGGAAATGAAGTGGAAATGGTGAGTAGATACAAGTCTAATGAAATAATTAATGCAATCTGGACGCAGGGACACTTTAGAACAATATGCAATCAAATTGTTTTAAACTTGTAAAAAAAGTCACAGAAATGTATGGAATGCTTCAAACTGATTTTGAACCATCTTGCATGAACTGAGCATTTATTTTGAGTGGTATAAGAGATTCAAGAAAGGCAGAAAGTCTATGAAGTATGATGAGAGGTGTGGCAGGAGTAAGGAAGTCAGAACACCAACATTGATTGGTCAAATAAAAAATTGCATGGATAAGGACCGTCGTGTGTCTATAGAGACAATAAATGCACAGTTTGATGTCAGTGTGGGAACTGTACACAATTATTCACGAGGAACTGAAGATGTGGAAGATTTGTGTAAAGTTTGTCCCAAGGGTGTTCCATTCTTGTCACAGACTGACCAGGATGAACATCAAGACTGTTGCTCACCCTCCCTATAATCTAGACCTATGTGGTTTTTGATCATTCACTAAGCTCAAGGAAAACCTTAGAGGCTGTCGTTATGAGACGTTTGAGTAGATGAAAGAAGTTGTAACGAGGGTCATTGACACGCTCACACATTGCAGCTGGAGAAGATTACTTTGAAGGGGACTAGAGTTTCATGTGTGTATCAATAAAAGTGCCCATACGAACAAAGTTGGGATAGAACGCACGCTTCTGTTCAGGATCCTATTTGCTATTTGCCAAAACTGGTGAGAACCAAGCCGCTGCTCAGCTACTTTGGATTTAACAGACTGAGCATATAGCTCTCTTGCATTTTTTATTACTCTTTTGCAGTGGTTGCTGGCATTCCTGAAGGCAGCTTTAGTCTCAGTGCATCTATTACGTTGGTAGTTATGGAAAAAGTGATTTCTGTGCGCGATAGCAGCAGCACATTCTGGGAAGAACCATGGCTGGCTGTTAGGTTTTTGTTGGAATTTTTTAGATGGTATGAATTGGTCTATGCCTACAATTAACCATTCGGTCAGATCTGATACTATAGAGGACACAAGTTGTTGGAATGTTACAATAAGAGCATTGCAGCCGGAGGAGATTACTTTGAAGGGGACTAGAGTTTCATGTGTGTACTATCAATAAAAGTGCCGAGATGGAAAAAGTCTGGAAACTTATTGAAGGCATGTTGTAAAAGCAAAAGAAGATTTAACATGGCTGACTTATGTTCGTATCATTTTTTTAGTTGGTTGTAACCAATTTGATTTATGAGCTAATGGCGATCTCTTTATACTTGTTCACTGTGTACATATTTCTTTTTTTTTCACCTATTCATGGAGTATCATTGCCAAATCTGGGTTCAGGCATCTGCCACTGGTTTCTCCCTTTTTAGACACGATTCAAAAAGAGTCTCAAATCTAATAGGTCCCACACTGTCAGCCAAGCTCTGACCTCTGTCCCATCACTGCAATGTCGCATCCCTCTACCTGTTTTACAAGTATTTTCATGGAACGTGCTCTGATGAACTCATTGTACTTCTGCCCCCACAACATAGATATTTCAAACCAACCAAACAAGCAGCAAAATCCCACCCCTTTACTGCTGTAGATGCCAGAAAGCTTTCTACTCTAATAGTTTCTTTCTTAGGAGTACTAGAATTTGAAATTCCCTCCCTGTTTCCTGCTTCCCTGACTGTACTAAGATGCAGAAGTTTAAATGTAGTGTAAACAGATATCTTGTACTCAACTTCCTACAACTCCTTCTTACGCATGATCGCAAAATAATAGCCACTTACTTCCGAGTGGCAATACACCTTGTTTGGTGTGAAAAGAGTAACAAAAAAAGAAAATAAATTAAAAAAAAAGGAGAAAATCGTTTTGTTTGTTTGTCAAGAGATTTAATAAAAAAAAAACCAATTCAATAAAACTGTTTGAAATGTTTGAATGACAAAACTAATCAAATGACCTATTCTACAAATGACATATAATCTTCCTTTTTCTTTTTTAGGTTGAAGATTTACGACCCTCAATGAGCCCTATTGGTAAGCACATTTCTTTTCTTATTTTTTCTCTCTCATATAAATATACTAGCAGATCTACCCAACAGTGTCCGGGGACAAAGTTGTAACTTATTTCTATTAAAACCTCTATCGTTCTGCTTCTTTCTGTTGTAAGTATTAGGTGTCTCATAGTTGATTGAATCACTGAAACCAAAAATACGTCACAAACAAAAATACTTACTAAACACAAATAGTTCACAAGTACATAAATTCACATTTATTGCAAATTGACAAACGTAAGGAATAAAGTAACATCACAATATAGAACAACAATAATTCGGTACTCACTTTAGAAGTGGTTAGAGTTCTACTCAGTCTCTCAAGTGGGCACAGTTCCCACAAAGGGAAAAACGTACCTTCCCTTCTCCAGGCCAGGACTCTGTGTGTGTGTCCCAAGGGAAGTAACTCCCTGGTGTCTAAACCAATGTTCTTTGGCAATGTTTACCTACACTTCTATCCTCCCTCACTCTTTTTCTCCTCAGCACAAACCATTCCTTTCAAGCTGGACATATATATATATATATATATATATATATATATATATATATATATATATATATATATTCGACTCTTCATTATACAATAGATTCATCGTGGAATGAATCGACGTTTGCTTTCTAAATTAGTACATAATAACAACGAAAAACAAGAATATACCAACTTTGTTGGTGTTTGTAGTTTTTGACTTTTAGCTGACCATACAAACACACATACGCATGCACAACTGCCCTTTATATATGTAATATATATCTATAAAAGTGAGAATGTGTGTGTGAGGACACTTCTTAACCTATATACTCAACAAATGTTTGATCTACAGACTTGAAATTTAGTATATAGAATATTCAGACATGTGGAAAACTTTTTAACCGTTTTCATTCAGAAAAAAAGGTTGCTAAGGGATCCAAAATAAAAATAATTGGTATGTGAAAGTTATCGGATTTACACGGCCGTGAAATATAGCAGCTTCCTTATGTTAAGTATGAGTTGGTTTGAAAATACTATTTAAAAATCATGTCAAGCTGGCCTAATGGTTATCATACTTGACTCACTGTCTTTAGATTTTGGTTTTGATCGCCACTCAAATATTTTTACAAGAAATAAACTGTTTTTAATATATGTAAAATACTTGATACAAAATCATAATAAACTTAATTAATTCATAATCTAACAGAAATTGATGCGTTATTTTCATTTTAACGTGTGAAAAAAGTATTTATAGAAAACAACAAAAACATATTAATTTAATTTAATCAATTTAATTTATCAATTTAAATAATTAATTTACTCAATTTAATTCGATTAATTTAATTTAATCAATTTAATTAAATTTAATTTAATCAATTTAATTTAATTAATTTAATTTATTAAATTTAATTAATTTAATCAATTTAATTTAATCAATTTAATTAATGTAATTTAATTAATTTAATCAATTTAAGTAATTTATTTTAATTAATTTATTTAGGGATGAAATATAATGTAAGTCTTCATTGTATCATGTAGCAACTACAGTCTTGTTAAAGCTGACCAAAGAAAAGAACTGGAGAGAACTTTTTCTTAAATACCAAAGATGGAGACAACTGGTACCATCATGACAACATATCTACAATCACACACACACACACACACACACACACACACACACATATATATATAGAAATAGATATAATAGATATATATATCTATATATCTATACAGATATAATATATATATAGATAGATATAATATATATATAGATATAATATATATATATGTATAATATATATATAGATATAATATATATATATATAGATATAATATATATATATATATAGATATAATAT